>NC_043023.1:7719128-7756064 GCF_006345805.1 Octopus sinensis
AAAGCTACACGTTTACATTATGTTATATATACAATAATAATAAAGGACATTACCGTATATATTTTTACAAACCAAGGACGTTATCTAGACCTCCTTGACTCAAGTTAGAGAAGGGGTGCGTATTATACACAAGGTTTAGGTTTTTCAGAGGTACAGACCCTAAAAATCCCCTGCATATTATACTCAAGGGCGGACTATACTCGAGAATTTGTTATATATATAATAATGACTGGGCCTGATGAAGCCTTCTGGCTTCACAGACCCCAGTAGAACCGTCCAACCCATGCTAGCATGGAAAGCGGACGCTAAACGATGATGATGATGATGAAAGGACGTTACCGTATACATTTTTACAAACCAAGGACGTTATCTAGACCTCCTTGACTCAAGTTAGAAAAGGGGTGCGTATTATACACAAGGTTTAGGTTTTTCAGAGGTACAGCCCCCTAAAAATCCCCTGCATATTATACTCAAGGGCGGACTATAATCGAGGATTTACAGTAATTGATTTTAGCACAAATTCATTAATTATGATAATTAATTTTAAATATAACAGTCAAATTGAAATATGGACACAATTCAAAAATCATTTCTTTCTTCCTCATACACAGGTGAAATTGGTGGCCAAAGTGGAACAGGAGAAAAAAGAGAAGCATGGAAGTAGTGGTGTGAAGGGTATTTTGTTGAGGAATTGTTATGCCAGCGATGAATACGAGAACATCACCATTTTACAGGCGGGTTGCAGCAATGGCAACGTCTTTCCTGTTTTCTCTGGTTTCAAGACTAACGGGCTGGTTGCCAAGAGCCCCTTCTTCACGATGTTTCAGCTGGTATCAGGGAGCACCCAGATCCAGTTTGAATGTACGTTTGTGGTGTGCAAGACACCATGTGACGACGACAGCTGCATGCCCGGGGCGCAGAAAGTCGGTGTTGCACCTGAGAACTTCCTGCACAGTCACTGGACATGAGGGCAGCGAATGGTGAGAGCAGTGGGGGGGGGGCAGTGAAGGTGGTTGGGTGCGATTGGAGGGGGGGTTGTGTGAGAGCGCATGATGAGGGTATGAAGGTGTGTCTATGTATGAGAGTGTGTGTGTGTGTGTGGTGGTGCTGTAAGGGTGTTTGTGTGAGCATTATGAATGTTTAAGAGTTTGTTATTTCTATATTGCCCACAAGGGGCTAAACATAGAGGGGACAAACAAGGACAGACAAACGGATTAAGTCGATTATATCGACCCCAGTGCGCAACTGGTACTTATTTAATCGACCCCCGAAAGGATGAAAGGCAAAGTCGACCTTGGCGGAATTTGAACTCAGAACATAGCGGCAGACGAAATACCTATTTCTTTACTACCCACAAGGGGCTAAACTCAGAGGGGACAAACAAGGACAGACAAACGGATTAAGTCGATTACATCGACCCCAGTGCGTAACTGGTACTTAATTTATGTATTTCTTTACTGCCCACAAGGGGCTAAACACAGAGAGGACAAACAAGGACAGACAAACGGATTAAGTCAATTACATCGACCCCAATGCGTAACTGGTACTTAATTTATCTATTTCTTTACTGCCCACAAGGGGCTAAACACAGAGGGGACAAATAAGGACAGACAAACGGATTAAGTCAATTACATCGACCCCAATGCGTAACTGGTACTTAATTTATCAACCCTGAAAGATTGAAAGGCAAAGTTGATCTTGGCGGAATTTGAACTCAGAACAGCAGACGAAATACCGCGAAGCATTTCGCCCGGCGTGCTAACGTTTCTGCCAGCTTGCCGTGTAAGAGTTTGTGTGTTGCGTGTGTGTGTGTGTATATGTGTTGGAGAGTGTTTATGAACATATGTATCTACATACGCATACATACGTATGTATGTACATACATACATACATACATACATGATTCAGTCATTCCAGAAGCCTGAAAGAGTCGGGCCCCTGTTAGGGGCCTGTGAAACTAGAAGCAGCACAGAACCAAATCTGTTTTAAGTAACATCAATAATTAATAATATTAGGGTAATAAAGATTTTAGAAATTTTTACTATCTGTGGCCCAGCGTATAGAAAAATTAGTCAATAGACTATATATCTTTATATATAAGAGTGAAGTTGTGTGTCTGTCTCCTACGATTTAGATTCCTAACTACTCCCACATTTTGCGGTGCAGCCCTTCTGGGTATTAGCGCGCATCTACAATGAGTCTATGATTTAAAAAAAAATTTACCATAATTTTATTCCATTTTAATGCATTTTTTTCGCTATTATATAAGGGAAGTAACTCTCTAAAAATGTCTACCATGAGAAACGATTTTTAAAAAAATTTACCATCATTTTTTTTCCATTTTTAATGCATTTTTTTGCTATTTTTTGGCTATAACTCTCTAAAAATGCTTATATAGTTATTTCCCTTACAAACCCGAGCAACGCCAGACAATACTGCTAGTTATTCATATAAATACAGTGTACATTTAAACACATAGGAGCTATCCATCATAGGACTCCCTTACGCTAGAAGGAACAGCTAAAGTTCAAACCACTATTAGGGATCGCCTAGTAAATTATTTTATTCACAAAAAAAGTCTGAAACCATGGTCCAGGAGATAGATAGTAAATGCTTTTATTTTTCAATCCCTTCAAGTTTTTATCCCTAATAGTGGTTTGAGGAACAGCTAAAGTCCAAACCACTATTAGGGATCGCCTAGTAAATTATTTTATTCACAAAAAAAGTCTGAAACCATGGCCCAGGAGATAGATAGTAAATGCTTTTATTTTTCATTCCCTTCAAGTATTTATCCCTAATAGCGGTTTGAGGAGCAGCTAAAGTCCAAACAACTATTAGGGATCAGCTAAAGTCCAAACCACTATTAGGGATCGCCTAGTAAATTATTTTATTCACAAAAAAAGTCTGAAACCATGGCCCAGGAGATAGATAGTAAATGCTTTTATTTTTCAATTCCTTCAAGTTTTTATCCCTAATAGTGGTTTGGACTTTAGCTGTTCCTTCTAGCATGAAAGAAATCCTAAGACAGATACCTCTTATGTGTTTAAATGTACACTGTATTTATATGCTTTAACCCTTTCGTTACTGTATTTATTTTCAGATATTCTGTGTTTCTTCCAATTATTTTAAATATAACAAAGAATTTAGTAAAATAACATCGTTATAATTAAGCTAGTGTTAGGAACATAAATTGTGTCTAAGGTTTGGTGGAAGATTTTAATTCAAAACTTATGAAAACAAGACATTTGTACTCATATCCAGAGCCGGTTTCAGCAGGGTTGGTAGCAAAAGGGTTAAGAATTGTTTCTCTATTATATATTTTAACCTTTCGTTACCGTATTTTTTTTAGATGCTCTGTGTTTCTTTCAATTAATTTTAAATATAACAAAGAATTTAGTAAAATAACATCGTTATCATTAAGATAGTGTTAGGAACATAAATTGTGACTAAGGTTTGGTGGAAGATTTTAATTCAGAACTTTTGAAAACCAGAAATTTGTACTAAAGAGCCAGAGCCGGTTTCAGCCGGGTTGGTATCGAAAGGGTTAAGTAATATATATATGCATGCATGCATGTATGTATGTATGTATATACACATATTTTTGAATTTCAATAAATCTTCATATATTTTCTGTGTGCTTTTCGCTTCCTTTATTTCTTCTGTTCTATTATTTGGATTAATAATTATTTAGAAATGTATCTTCGTTATAATTATAAACGAGAAAATTGCATCAAAGCTGCATGATAGTGGTGTCAGATGTAGCACGCAGACTCTTGCACAAATTGCTTTATTCTCATCTTCTATTTTATTTTGATATGTGCATTGTGTTTTTAGTGAAGGCGCATGGCTCAGTGGTTAGAGCGTTGAGCTTACAATCGTGAGGTTGTGAGTTCGAATCCTGGATCGGGCTGTGTGTTGTGTTACTCTCTCTTTTACTTGTTTCAGTCATTTGACTGCGGCCATGCTGGAGCACCACCTTTAGTCAAGCAACTCGACCCCGGGACTTATTCTTTGTAAGCCCAGTACTTATTCTATCGGTCTCTTTTTGCCGAACCGCTAAGTGATGGGGACGTAAACACACCAGCATCGTTTGTCAAGCAATGCTAGTGGGACAAACACAGACACACAAACACATATAAATATACATATATACGACAGGCTTCTTTCAGTTTCCGTCTACCAAATCCACTCACAAGGCATTGGTTGGCCCGAGGCTATAGTAGAAGACACTTTCCCAAGATGCCACGCAGTGGGACTGAACCCGGAACCATGTGGTTGGTTAGCAAGCTACTTACCACACAGCCACTCTTGCTGTGTTCTTGAGCAAGACACTTTATTTCATGTTGTTCCAATTCACTCATCTGTAGAAATGAGTTGTGACATCACGGGTGCCAAGCTGTATCGGCCCCTTTGCCTTTCCCTTGGATAACACTGGTGGCGTGAAGAGGGGAGGCTGGTCTTCCATCAACAACCTTGCCTGGACTTGTGCCTCGGAGGGTAACGTTCTAGGTCAGACGTAGCATGTAGACTATCACTTAACTTGTTTTATTTTTCTCTTCCATATCATTTTGACATTGTGCTTTTAGTGAAGGTGCATGGCTCAGTGGTTAGAGCATAGAGCTTACGATTGTGAGGTTGTGAGTTCGATTCCTGGACCGGGCTGTGTGTTGTGTTCTTGAGCAAGACACTTTATTTCACGTTGCTCCAGTTCACTCAGCTGTAGAAATGAGCTGCGACGTCACTGATGCCAAGCTGTATCGGCCCCTTTGCCTTTCCCTTGGAAAACACCGGTGGCATGGAGAAGAGAGGATGGTACGCAAGGGTGAGCGCTGGTCTTCCTTGCCTGGATTTGTGCCTCAGAGGGGAACTTTGTAGGTGCAATCCCATGGTCATTTGTGACCAAAAGGGGTCTTTACTCTTTACCCTATATACATATAATGGCACAGAGAGGTGAGCCTGGTATGCATGGGCGACTGCTGGTCTTCCATAAACAACCTTGCCCGGACTTGTGCCTCGGAGATTAACTTTCTAGGTGCAATCCCATGGTCATTCATGACCGAAGGGAGTCTTCTCCTCCTGTTTTATAAATCCAGTGTACACGTGCATATTGCATGCTCATATTTCTCTTTCCGGTTCCTACTCAAAACCGTTTACAGATCATAACCGTCTCACAAACCTGCATTCGTGAGGAGCACTTCACGCTCCACTGGCTGTGAAAGAACTGTTTTTAATAAACTTCCAGTCATGCATGACCAATGATATAAGAAGAACCCCTGGCCCTGACTGGAGTGAAGTGGTCATGGCCAGGCTACAGCTTATGCACATGCGCAAACACAACTAATCTGTCATTTGAACTTCTACATGCTCCACCGTTTCAATATCCGGGGCCACATCCAAAATCTGGACCTTTTTTTAGGGGTGGCGGCTGCACCAGAAAAAGTATAACACAAGTGAATTAAAGAAAAATTTTGTTTATTTATAGAGGAAAGCCCATCAGGGGCTGCCAGAAGAATGCTTGAGGGCTGCATGTGTCCCTGGAGGCTGTAGTTGAGAACTGTTGATGTAGGGGCATCTTTGGTAATGATTATATAGCAATGTCCAGTCATGAATGAGCATACCTATGATCAAAGGCACTCCATCCATGACCACTCGTTTTTTTTTCCTACATGTAGAGAGTCCAAGACTACATAATGCAAAATATTCTTTTTCTAAAATACCAGAGTATGATTTGAGGTAGATTTGACTGCTATTTCTAGCAGGTTGCACGACCACATAGAGGCACAGATGATAATTGCACCAGTTCAGTCTTAAACAAGCAGACCTATGATCAAAAGCATTCTAGCCATGACCATCCTGTGTTTTTCCTATATGCAAGGAACCTAAACCTGTATTACCCAATGAGTCCTTTTCTAAAACATGACAAGGCATACTTGTGATCACAGTATAGTTTACAGAGGGTGTGGTTTATCAGAGATAATGGTTACTGGGGGTGGGCAGTGTAATTTAGCAAGTAGTAGGGCTTATTGGTGGATGTGAAGTATAGGGGTGTGGCTTCTTTACTGGGGCGGGGCATAGTTTAATGAAAGTATGTGGCTTAACATGGGACATGGACTACTGGATGAGAAAAATAGGGGTGTGGCTTAAGGCTGTTATTTACTAGGGAGGAGGCTACTGTTTATCAGAGGTGTGGTTTAACAGAGACATGCCTCTTAGGGGTGTGGTTTATTATGGTTGTAATTAACTGAAGAGTTAGTTCACTGGAGGTGTAGTTTAAGGCGATAATTAATTAGGGTGCCATGGATTTCAGATAGGTGTAGTTTACTGGGGGCTTTGGCTTAGTGGGAGTGTGGTTTATTAAGGGTGTAATTTACTGGGAAGTTATAGTTTCTTTGGGGTGGGTTAAGTGGAGGCATTACTTACTAGAGGTATGTGTCAGTTAATCCTTTAGAATTTAAACCAGCCACATTCAGCCCAAATATTCTACCTGTTTAATGTTCAAACTATTCAGATTTGGCCTCTCATACTTACCCAACAATGTCATTCTAAAATTAAACAATAACATCATTGAAATCTCAAGGTTATGAGATAAAGCAGGATTAATTCCAAACGATGTGAATAAATAAGCATTACATTTGACAGGGTACCCTGAATACTAACAGGTTAAACTAGTCACAACTAGCCAAAATATTCTACCTGTTTTATGTTCAAACTACCCAGATCTAACCTCTCACAGTTACCTGGTAATGTCATTTTAAAAATAAAACAATCACATCATTGAAATCTCAAAGCTACGAGATTATGCATGATTAATTCAAAAAATTAATTCATCATAGGCACAGGAGTGGCTGTGTGGTAAGTAGCTTGCTAACCAACCACATGGTTGCGGGTTCAGTCCCACTGCGTGGCATCTTGGGCAAGTGTCTTCTGCTATAGCCCCGGGCCAACCAATGCCTTGTGAGTGGATTTGGTAGACAGAAACTGAAAGAAGCCTGTCGTATATATGTATATATATATATATGTGTGTGTGTGTGTGTTTGTGTGTCTGTGTTTGTCCCCCTAGCATTGCTTGAAAACCGATGGTGGTGTGTTTATATCACCGTCACTTAGCGGTTTGGCAAAAGAGACTGATAGAATAAGTACTGGGCTTACAAAGAATAAGTCCTGGGGTCGATTTGCTCGACTAAAGGCGGTGCTCCAGCATGGTCACAGTCAAATGACTGAAACATGTGAAAAGAGTAAAAAAAGAGTATCTGGATATGGCCAGTTTAAATGGTAAAGGGTCAACACAAAAATCCCAGTCCTGCATGATTGTGTTGCAGAACAGAAATGAATAATAGAAGAAGATTCCTCTCTTCTTTCAAAATGAATGTAAACAAGGTTAGTATGTTTCTTGTTATATTATGCATTTCAGAACTGGCTGACTGAAGCTATCTCATGTGGTGCTATATCTGGCAGGAGATTTAAGAGTTAATAAAGATTAAAATGGCATGCAAAGTTTTTTTAATTTGTCCAGCATTCTAGGAGGAAAAAGAAGATATATATAGATCCAAAACCTGTTGCCTTCTGATTCAGAGAAAGGACAAAACTTTCACTAATTTTTTTTGCAATGTAGTATGCGGGGGCTGGTATTTGCCAGTTTGAGGACTCTTGTTCTAGTGAATTACAGCCTTAATAAACCACACCCTCACAAGTAAACTTAATAAACCACACCCTACCAACAAACTCATAAAGCAACACCTCCACCAGCAAACTAAATAAACCACACTTTAGCAGCTAACTTAATAAACCACACCCCTAAGAGCAAATTTGATAAACCACACACTTTAAGGCAAACTTATTAAGCCACATCCCTACTAGTAAATTTAATAAACCACACCCCTCTAAACTAACTTAATAGGCCACACCCCTAACCAGTAAATTTAATAAAACCACATCCCTCTAAACTGTCTTAATAGGCCACACCCCTAAACAGCAAATTTAATAAACCACACCCCTCTAAACTAACTTAACAGGCCACAACTCTAGTCAATAAATTTAATAAACCATATCTCTCTAAGCTAATTTATAAACCACACCCTATCAAGAAACCACACTACTGTGGAATATTGAAATGAACCCTCCTCATAAATCACACCAGCCTATCATTGAAGCACCAAGACAGTTTTACATTAGCACCATATATGGTCATCAATGATGTAATACAGCCGCAACGAGGGAATTGGCAGAGTCAATACATCCTTCAAACTTGGAGTAGCTGAATCCGTCTCCGCCCACCAACAGTGACGGATCTTTGGACAGTTGAACACAGCCTGGGCTGCCAGGAAATGGCGTTCGGACCTGGAGAAGAGAAGAGAGAGAGGGAGTAAAACATAGAGAATTTGAGAGATAGAGAGAGACAGAGAGATAGATAGACAGACAGACAGACAGACATATAGATAGATAGATAGGAAGGGCATGGCGTTAGGAAGGGCATCCAGCCGTAGAAACACTGCCAGATTTGACTGGGCCTGACGAAGCCTTCCAGCTTCACAGACCCCAGTTGACCCGTCCAACCCATGCTAGCATGGAAAACGGACGCTAAACGATGATGATGATGATGATGATAGATAGATAGATAGATAGACAGACAGATAGATAGATAGACAGATAGATAGAAATAGATAGACAGACAGACAGACAGATACATACATACACACATAGATAGATAGATAGATAGATAGATAGATAGATAGATAGATAAATAGAGAGATAGATAGAGAGAGAGATAGAGACAGTGAGAAACAAATAAGAGAGAGTGTGGGGGCAAGAGAGAAAGAAGGAGAGATTGATATTGAGAAATAAACAGAGATAAATAGAAAAAAGTAAGACAGGAGAAAGGCAGAATAAAAGATATGTATATATATATATATTATATATATATATATATATATATATATATATATATATATATAGGGAGAGAGAGAGAGAGTAAGAGAGTGAGATAGAGAAAAAGAGAGCAGGAGGGAGAAGGAGAGAGAGAGTGACAGAGAAAGAGAGGGTGTGTGTGTGGTGGGGGCATGAATTTACCTGAGAGTATCTCCATTTGTGTCCCTTGACAAATTCCGGGTCTGGCAAATTAGGGAGCAGCCCTCGTACATAGTCTAACATGATGGGTTTCACATCGTCCTTGCTTTCTTCTACATGTTCCACACCCCAGGGGACACTGCTGTGTACCACAATGGACTGTGCACCCTGCGGGTCAGCTGAAATTGAAACACAGAGGAATATCGAAAATAGGGATCTGTTTCGTATGTGTTGTTTAGGTAATCTCTTTCTTTCTCTTACTTGTTTCAGTCATTTGACTGTGGCCATGCTGGAGCACCGCCTTTAATCGAGCAAATCGACCCCGGGATATATTCTTTTATTAGCCCAGTACTTATTCTATCGGTCTCTCTTGCTGAACCGCCAAGTGACAGGGACGTAAATACACCAGCATCGGTTGTCAAGCAATGCTAGGGGGACAAACACAGACACACAACCACACACACGCATATATATATATATATATATGACGGGCTTCTTTCAGTTTCCATCTACCAAATCCACTCACAAGGCTTTGGTGGGCCCGAGGCTATAGTAGAAGACACTTGCCTAAGGTGCCACGCAGTGGGACTGAACCTGGAACCATGTGGTTGGTAAACAAGTTACTTACCACACAGCCACTCCTGCGCCTATAATGGTAAAGTTATGTTCTGGAGTCATGCAGAGTCATAAGGTTTAGTAGAGTCATGTGGGTTAGTGGTTAAGGTGCTGGACTCATGATTGTAAGATTGTGGTTTCAATTCCTGGACTAGGCACTAATTTGTGTTTTTGAGCAAAACACTTCATTTCATGTTGCTCCAGTCCACTCAGCCAGTAAGAAGGAGTAATCCTGCGATGGACCAGCATCTCATCCAGGGGGGTAATATATACACCATGAAACCAGCCCTTATGAGGTATGTCGTATATATTCTCTCTTTTACTTGTTTCAGTCATTTGACTGCGGCCATGCTGAAGCACTGCCTTTAGTCGAGCTAATTGACCCCAGGACTTATTCTTTGTAGGCCTAGTACTTATTCTATCAGTTTCTTTTGCTGAACCGCTAAGTTACAGGGTCGTAAAAACAACAGCATCGGTTGTCAAGCGATGTTGGGGGGACAAACACAGACACACAAACATATACACACACACACACACACATATATATACATATATACGACGGGCTTCTTTCAGTTTCCGTCTACCAAATCCACTCACAAGGCTTTGGATGGTCCGAGGCTATAGTAGAAGATACTTGCCCAAGGTGCCATGCAGTGCGACTGAGCCCTGTACCATGTGGTTAGGAAGCAAGCTTTTTACCACACAGCCATGCCCAACCACAAATAAAAAATAAATGGAGATGGAAAACAATGGGGTAAACAATAAAATGATAAAAATGAAGAAAAGGATAAAGTTATTTATTTACCCGTACCCCTCTTTTGCGTATCCACACAGATATAGCGTAGACAGGGATGGCCATCGATATATTTGGCAGTCCATGGTAAATTCAGCGTGGTCCCAGGAGGGTAGTAAATACCAAGACAGAATCTGGATGAATAACTGACACTCTCCAGCTGCTCTTTCAATGTCTTGTTTGAATCTGCAGACATAAAAGTTTGGACAGAGTTAGGCATGGATGGGTTGGTGGAGAGTTCTTGATTTTTGTATTCATACTTTTTTTTTACATTTTTCTTTACTAGTTTATTTCACCAGCACCAGCACCAGCAGCACCACCACCACTATCACTACCACCACCACCACCACCACAACCAACACCTCTACCATAACCACTACCACCACTGACACCACAACCAACACCACCACCACCTTCACCACCACTGCCACCATTACCACAACAACTACCACCACCACATTCACCACTACTGACACCACAACCAACACCACCACCACTGCCACCATTACCACAACCACCACCACCACAACCACTACCACCACCTTCACCACCACTGGCACCACTACCACAACCACCACCTTCACCACCACTGACACCACTACCACAACCACCACCACCGCCACCACCATCACAACCACTACCACTGCCACCACTACCATCACCACCACAAGTACGTAAACACACCAACACCAGTTATCAAGCAGTGATGGAGGGGACAAACACAGACACAAAGACACACACACATAGACATATGTGCATATATATACATACATACATATATACATACATACATATATATATTAAAGCATATTACTCTACCTTCGGTATTTGAGTACTACTTTTTCCATCTTGTTTCACATATATATGCCCTTCATAACACCAACTTTACAATGTGTTTAGCCCTTTGTGGGTAGTAAAGAAATAGGTATTTCATCTGCCGCTACGTTCTGAGTTCAAATTCCGTCAAGGTTGACTTTGCCTTTCATCCTTTCGGGGTCGATAAATTAAGTACCAGTTATGGACTGGGGGTTGATGTAATCGACTTATTCCCTTTGTCTGTCCTTGTTTGTCCCCTCTATGTTTAGCCCCTTGTGGGAAATCGAAATGGTTAGCGGTATTTCGTCTGTCTTTAAGTTCTGAGTTCAAATTCCGCCGAGGTTGACTTTGCCTTTCATCTTTTCGAGGTCGATAAATTAAGTACCAGTTACGCACTGGGGTCGATGTAATCGACTTAATCCCTTTGTCTGTCCTTGTTTGTCCCCTCTGCGTTTAGCCCCTTGTGGGTAGTAAAGAAATAGGTATTTTATAATAAAAAAAAAAATAATAATAAAAAACATTGTGTACAGTGCTCAGGTGCACTACAACTCATCTAAAGTGTATGTATAATCAGGTGTAGTTTCGGCGGATTTCGGAAAGCATGAGGGCCTTAAAGGATGCAGTGTCATGGCAATCAACAACTGACGCAGGCAGTTTGTTCCATGCTTCAGCAACTCTGAACGTGAAAAAATGTTTCCGAAAGTCATGGGAGCTGTATTGTTTTCTGACTTTGTAGGCATGTCCACGTGTGTTAGACACATGGAGATCAAAAAGGTGTTCAGTGTTGTTGTTGGTGAGGTGGTTGATAACTTTGTGGGTGTTTACCAAGTCCATCGCCAGACGCCGGAGCTTCAGTGAATCAATGCCCAGGGAAACAAGGCGCTCAGAGTATGGTAGGTGTCTGATGGAGGGTATGCGTTTGGTTGCACGTCTCTGAACAGATTCCAGGAGGTCAATGTTCTGAGCAAGATAGGGGTTCCAAACTGATGATGCGAATTCCAAGTGTGGTCGTACCATAGCTGTATACAGTTTTAAATAGATGGCTGTAGAGCGGCTAACAAAAGTCTTGCTGAGTGATGCCAAGACACCCTCGGCCTTCTTGACAATTTTAGAGATATGCTTTGTCCAACGCAAACGTTGTGAGTTCAAATTCCCCGAGGTGGACTTTGCGTTTCATCCTTTCGGGGGTCGATAAATTAAGTACCCGTTACGTACTGGGGTCGATATAATTGACTTAATCCCTTTGTCTGTCCTTGTTTGTCCCCACTATGTTTAGCCCCTGTGGGCAATAAAGAAATAAGAGTAGAAAGTGGACTATGAACTTACTTAATATCTTTGGAATGTCCCCTTCCAGCAAGAACAACTGTGGTATGGGGACAGTAAGGATCACAGCGTCAAAGGTGTCCTGATGACCTGATTCCGTGGAGACAACAAGTTGGTTGCTGGCGGTTGTCGGATGCTTGGTGATGCTGACCACACGGCTTTCGAATTTCACATCGACCGGAGCTGGAAAGTAAAATGATAGAATGGATGGATGGGTGGATGGGTGGGTGGATGGGTGGGTGGATGGGTGGATGGATGGGTGGGTGGGTGGGTGGATGAGTAGATGGGTGGGTGGATGGATGGGTGGATGGGTGGGTGGATGGATGGATGGATATACAGGTAGCAATGTTAGTTTCAAATTTTGGCACAAGGCCAGCAAGTTTATTACATCTAGTGGATGAAGCAAGTAAAAGATAAAAGGGACAAGAAAAAGAGATAAGTAGCTCACTTCCCAACCACATGGTTCTGGGTTCAGTCCCACTGGGGCAAGTGTCTTCTACTATAGCCTCGTGCTGACCAAAGCCTTGTGAGTGGATTTGGTAGGCGGAAACTGAAAGAAACCTGTCGTATATATGCATATATATATATATATTATATATATATATAATATATATATATATATATATATTTATGTACATGTGTGTATATGTTCGTGTGTCTGTGAAAAAGCAAAGTCAATATATGTATGTATGTATGTATATAATATGTAGGCGCAGGAGTGGCTGTGTGGTAAGTAGCTTACTTACCAACCACATGGTTCTGGGTTCAGTCCCACTGCATGGCAACTTGGGCAAGTGTCTTCGACTATAGCCTCGGGCTGACCAAAGCCTTGTGAGTGGATTTGGTAGACGGAAACTGAAAGAAGCCTGTCGTATATATGTGTGTGTGTGCGTTTGTGTGTATGTGTTGGTCCCCCCCACCAACAACATTTGACAACCGATGCTGGTGTGTTTACGTCCCCGTAACTTAGCGGTTCAACAAAAGACACCAATAGAATAAGTACTAAGCTTACAAAGAATAACTTCTAGGGTTGATTTGCTGAACTAAAGGTGGTGCTCCACCATGGCCACAATCAAATGACTGAAACAAGTAAAAGATTAAAGAGAGAGTATACAATTCCTAATAATATTTTATCATAAAAATATAATGGGATTTTTTTCAAACATTGGAATGGATAGCGTATGAAGGTCCACCTGAGAAGAATAGAAATCAAAGGAGTCCATAGGTAAAAAATGGTTGGGAACCATTGATTTAGAACATATCCAACCCATGTTGACACAGATTGGACAGCACTAGTTATTAAACAGTGCTGGGAGTCAAATACACACACACACACAACAGGCTTCTTTCAGTTTCCACCTACCAAATTCACTCACAAGCCTTTGATCAACCCTAGGCCAGAGTAGAAGATACTTGCCCAAGGTGCCACACAGTGAGACTGAACCTGGAACCATGTGGTTGGTAAGCAAACATATTACTACACAGCCATATAAGGTAATCTTACAAACCTGCACTGGATAGAAAATGCTTGACAAGGGCTGAAAATCCCTTAGGGCAAACAAAATTCTGTAAGCTGTGCCCACCAGGGCTTTCTCCTTCAATGAGGCCTTTAAAGGGTTGCAAGAGTCCAGTGGAAAACAGTTGATCGTAGATCCTGCAAGAAGCGAGACAAAATAATATAAGCGTGTGATTCCTAGAATCTTCTGAAATTGAGAGATATTTGCTTTTTAAACTTGCTGAGTCTAGAGAAAGGGGCAGTACCTATAAGTGTAGGAGTGGCTGTGTGGTAAGTAGCTTGTTTACGAACCACATGGTTCTGGGTTCAGTCCCACTGTGTGGAACCTTGGGCAAGTGTCTTCTACTATAGCCTCAGACCAACCAAAGCCTTGTGAGTGGATTTGGTAGACGGAAATTGAAAGAAGCCTGTTGTATATATGTATATATATATATATCATCATCATCTTCGTATAGCGTCCGCTTTCCATGCTAGCATGGGTTGGACGGTTCAACTGGGGTCTGGGAAGCCAGAATGCTGCACCAGGCCCAGTCTGATCTGGCAATGTTTCTACGGCTGGATGCCCTTCCTAATGCCAACCACTCCGTGAGTGTAGTGGGTGCTTTTTACATGCCACTGGCACAGGTGCCAGACGAGGCTGGCAAACGGCCACAATCGGATGGTGCTTTTTACGTGCCACCGGCATGGGGGCCAGGCAAGGCTGGCAATGACCACAATCGGATGGTGCTTTTTACGTGCCACCGGCACAAGAGGCCAGTCGGGGCGGCGCTGGCAATGGCCATGTTCGGATGGTTCTCTTACGTACCACTGGCACTGGTATCACAGCTGCAATTTCCATTGATGTTGATCGATTTCGATTTCCACTTGCCTCAACAGGTCTTCACAAGTAGAGTTTTGTGTCCCAAGAAGGAAAGGTATGCATAAGTGGACTGGCTACATCCCATGTAGAGGTCACGGGTTATGGTCTCACTTGTCCTGCCGGGCCTTCTCATGCACAGCATACTTCCATAGGTCTCAGTCTCTAGTCATTTCCTCAGTGAGACCTAAAGTTCGAAGGTTGTGCTTCACCACCTCGTCCCAGGTTTTCCTGGGTCTGCCTCTTCCACGAGTTCCCTCAACCGCCAGGGTGTGGCACTTTTTCACACAACTATCTTCATCCATTCTCGCCACATGACCATACCAGCGCAAACGTCTCTTTTGCACACCACAACTGATGCTTCTTCGGTAAGATTTTAATTCAGAACTTTTGAAAATAAGACATTTGTACTACAGAGCCAGAGGCAGTTTCAGCCAGATTTATATCAAAAGGGTTAAAAAAAATCATGGTGACTTTAACCCTTTTGTTACCATATTTCTGTCGAGATGCTCTGTGTTCCTTTCAATTAATTTTAAATATAATAAAGAATTTAGTAAAATAACCTAGTTATCATTCAGCTAGTGTTAGGAACATAAATTGTGACGAGGGTTTGGTGGAAGATTTTAATTCAAAACTTATGAAAACAAGACATTTGTACTCAGAGCCAGAGGTGGTTTCAGCTGGGTTGGTATCGAAAGGATTAAGAATTGTTTCTCTATTATATATCTTAACCCTTTCATTACTGTATTTATTTTGAGATGCTCTGTGTTCCATTCAATTACTTTAAATATAACAAAGAATTTGGTCAAATAACTTAGTTATCATTCAGCTAGTGTTAGGAACATAAATTGTGACTAAGGTTTGGTGGAAGATTTTAATACAAAACTTATGAAAACAAGACATATGTACTACAAAGACAGAGCCGGTTTCTGCCAGATTTATATCAAAAGGGTTAAAAATATCATGGTGACTTTAACCCTTTTGTTACCGTATTTCTGTTGAAATGCTCTGTGTTTCTTTCAATTACTTTAAATATAACAAAGAATTTATTAAAATAACTTAGTTACCATTCAGCTTGTATTAGGAACGTAAATTGTGACCAAGGTTTGGTGGAAGATTCTAATTCAAAACTTATGAAAACAAGACATTTGCACTCAGAGCCAGAGGCTGTTTCAGCGGGGTTGGTATCAAAAGAGTTAAGGACTACACCTACTGAATTTCTAGTTCACTTCACCCACCCAAATTGATAAACCCTTGAACAAAACTGCACAGCAATGTCTGTCCTACATGAATATGTACTGCATCTGAGCCAACTAAATGCAAATAAATACTACATCAAAGGACATTAGGATGCTTATTACAGCAGAAACGCATCAGACTGGAATTTAATGTGAATATTATTACAATAAACGAATTTTGAAAATGTATAATTTTCCATTTCTTTTTATAATGTCTTGATTATATATCTTAAACTAGCAGTGTAACCTGGCTTTGCCCGGGATTAAGGCATACATGTTTTTTGTATGTATACATGTTTTATATGTGTGTGTGTGTGTGTGTTGCCTGTATATCAACAAAACACTTTTTTCCTCAATGGAAAAAAAACAACAAAAGTCTTAACAAAATCTTACTCGTCGCTAGAAAGGGGACTTAACCGTGTTTGCAAACAATGGTGATTTCTCTGACTTGAAAATTAAGTTTTGGTTGAAAATTAATTTTTACTGCTATTCGCTGCTGCCTCTGGGAAAAGTAAGCTGACAAAAACACAGCTAGGGTCATAACAAATGTCCTCCAATGCGTTAACATGTGACATTGACCGAGGTTACCGTGGTCATTTTCATAGGCTTTTCTTTCCACGGATAAACCTTATCTGTTTCCCCCTTTACACTTTACATCATGACATTTCTGTGATACACGATCCCTATTGATCATTTTTTTTTTTTTACGATCCCTTTTGATCGAAAACCTACCACCCCCTATATTTTTCTCCCGAAAAAGAAAAGCTCTACTTTGTAATTTGTCCCCTCTGTGTTCAGCCCTGTGTGGCTAATAAAGAAACATATCTATCATATGAAGCACAGTTTACTTGTTTATCTTAATTCAATGTGGTTAGCCAGATCTGGATTATCAGAGTGCTTATATATAATGTGTGTATATATATAAATGGGGAGCTGGAAGAATCGTTAGCTCACCAGGTGAAATGCTTAGCGGTATTTTGCCTGCTGTTACGTTCTGAGTTCAAATTTCGCCTAGTTAGACTTTGCTTTTCATCCTTTCAGGGTCGATTAAATAAGTACCAGTTTCACACTTGGTTCAATGTAATCGACTTAATCCCTTTGTCTGTCCTTGTTTGTCCCCTGTATTTAGCCCCTTGTTGGCAATAAAGAAATAAGAATCATTAGCACACTGGGCGAAATGCTTAGCAGTATTTCGTCTGCCGTTATGTTCTGAGTTCAAATTCTACTGAGGTCGACTTTGCCTTTCATCCTTTTGGGGTCGATAAATTAAGTACCAGTTAGGCACTGGAGTCAATGTAATCGACTTAATCCCTTTGTCTGTCCTTGTTTGTCCCCTCTATGTTGAACCCCCTGTGGGCAATAAAGAAATAAGAATGTTCTGGGTGATTTGTATGTAACACCAGCACCAGTGCTTTTTATGTGGTGTTGGTACCATTATTAATTCTACTGTGGTTGAAGGGCCGTTTTGAGTACAGCAATGAACTAGAGGTCCTTAGTCATCTCAAAAACGAACCCTAACTGTTCAAAAGCATGGCAAGAGAGAAATTGTAGTTTGAACTTACTGTGAGTACTTCTGCTGTCGTTCTGCCGAGGTTGATATATATTGGGCACCCATGTCTACGGAGCAGTTAGAATTTTTGTCACTGCGGCTTGTTGACATGCGACCACCTGAAAATAGAAAAGAAGAAAAATTGAAAACTAAAGAATAACAAAAAAAACCCATTGTGGCTGTGTGGTAAGAAGTTTGTTTCCCATCCACATGGTTATGGGTTCAGTCCCTCTGTGTGGAACCTTGGGGGTCAAGTGTCTTCTACTATAGCCTCTGGCCGACCAAATCCTTGTGAGTGGATATGGTAGATGGAAACTGAAAGGAGCTGGTCATATATTATAATATAATATCATCATCATCATCATCATCATCGTTTAACGTCCGTTTTCCGCGCTAGCACGGGTTGGATGGTTTCGACCGGGGTCTGGGGAGCCAGGGGCTGCCCCAGGCTCCAGTCTGGTCTGGCAGTGTTTCTACAGCTGGATGCCCTTCCTAACGCCAACCACTCCGCGAGTGTAGTGGGTGCTTTTTACGTGCCACCTGCACAGGTGCCAGAGGGGTCTGGCAACGGCCACGGTCGGTTGGTGCTTTTTATGTGCCACCTGCACAGAAGCCAGTCGGGGCGGTGCTGGCATCGGCCACGTTCGGATGGTGCTTTTTATGTGGGGGGGGTGCAGAAATATAGGGGAGCACCAGCGGGGAGGGGTAGTGAAAGCATGTGAGGAGGAGGGGTAGGAGGGAGAGACACGTAATGGTGGTGCGGGAGGAGGAGGGAGGAGGGCATATCCGGTGTAGATGGTGTGAACAGTGTTCACCGGTATTGGTGGGGGGGTGGGAAAGGGCGGGTTCACCGGTATTGTGGTGGGGGTGGGAAAGGGCGGGTTCACCGGTATTGGTGGTGGGGGTGGGAAAGGGCGGGTTCACCGGTATTGGTGGTGGGGTTGGGAAAGGGCGGTTCACCGGTATTGGTGGTGGGGGTGGGAAGGGCGGGTTCACCGGTATTGGTGGTGGGGGTGGGAAAGGGCGGGTTCACCGGATTGGTGGTGGGGGTGGGAAAGGGCGGGTTCACCGGTATTGGTGGTGGGGGTGGGAAAGGGCGGGTTCACCGGTATTGGTGGTGGGGGTGGAAGGGCGGGTTCACCGGTATTGTGGTGGGGGTGGGAAAGGGCGGGTTCACCGGTATTGGTGGTGGGGGTGGGAAAGGGCGGGTTCACTGGTATTGGTGGTGGGGGTGGGAAAGGGCGGGTTCACCGGTATTGGTGGTGGGGGTGGGAAAGGGCGGGAGCACCGCGAATGGCGAAGATCGGATTAAACTTCGTAGAGAAAGAATAGAGGGTACCTTAAGGGATTAAATTTCGTAGAGAAAGAATAAGATAGGGAAAGCGTGGCGAAGATCGGATTAAACTTCGTAGAGAAAGAATAGAGGGTACCTTAAGGGATTAAATTTCGTAGAGAAAGAATAAGATAGGGAAAGCGTGGCGAAGATCGGATTAAACTTCGTAGAGAAAGAATAGAGGGTACCTTAAGGAATTAAATTTTGTAGAGAAAGAATAAGATAGGGAAAGCGTGGCGAAGATCGAATTAAACTTCGTAGAGAAAGAATAGAGGGTACCTTAAGGGATTAAATTTCGTAGAGAAAGAATAAGATAGGGAAAGCGTGGCGAAGATCGAATTAAACTTCGTATATATATATATATATAGGCGTAGGAGCGGCTGTGTGGTAAGTAGCTTGCTAACCAACCACATGGTTCCTAGTTCAGTCCCACTGCATGGCACCTTGGGCAAGTGTCTTCTACTATAGCCTCGGGCCTACAAACGCCTTGTGAGTGGATTTGGTAGGCGGAAAATGAAAGAAGCCTGTCGTATATATATATATATATGTTTATATATATGTATGTGTTTGTGTATATGTTTGTGTGTCTGTGTTCGTCCCCCTAGCATCGCTTGACAACCAATGCTGGTGTGTTTACATCCCAGTAACTTAGCGGTTCAGCAAAAGAGACCAATAGAATAAGTACTGGGTTTACAAAGAATAAGTCCTGGGGTCGATTTGCTCGACTAAAGGCAGTGCTCCAGCATGGCCACAGTCAAATGACTGAGTATATATATATATTAATAGAGGTCACAAAAGTGATGGAGAGTAGTGACCAGTACCAGCTATTGCTAGAAACAAGAGTTAAGACAACTCAAAAGTCTCAAAGCATGGCACTTAATGACTGAGGTAGGGAGGTAAGACCCCATTGTACATATATTGAACAATTTCGATTTTGATGTACAGCATCTTAATCCTCGTCACTGACTCTTAACGTTGAGGATTAAACTCAATTATCTCTTTGCTCTTTTACTTGTTTCAGTCATTTGGCTGTGGCCATGCTGGAGCACCACCTTTAGTCGAGCAACTCGACCCCAGGACTTATTCTTTGTAAGCCTAGTACTTATTCTATCGGTCTCTTTTGCCAAACCACTAAGTTTCGGGGGATGTAAACACACCAGCATCGGTTGTCAAGTGATGTTGGGGGGACAAACACAGACATACAAACACACACACACACACACACACACATATATATATATATATATATATATATATATATACATATATACGACGGGCTTCTTTCAGTTTCCATCTACCAAATCCACTCACAAGGCTTTGGTTGGCCCGAGGCTATAGTAGAAGACACTTGCCCAAGGTGCCATGCAGTGGAACTGAACCTGGAACCATGTGGTTGGTAAGCAAGCTACTTACCACACAGCCACTCCTGTGCCATATGTATATATAATTTAAAATAAGGTGATTAGAATCAAAATAATTAACAAAGATATCCAGAGGTAATGCAGTACGATCGTTTCATGCAACTCCATTTAATTGAACAATGCAATTATTAGATCAATTTAAAATGTAGAACAATCTTCAGCTGCACAAAAATATAGGATTTAGTTAAATTCGAAGGACTCATTTGTATAATTTTAATCCAAAATCACCAAGAGGGTAAGGAGATAGACAAAGAACATGTTTTATCAACAACATCACAGTTGTAAGCGGGGTTTCAAAGAGCACCATACGAGCGTGATCATTGACAGAGCGGCTAACCGGCTTCCATGCCAGTGGCACATAAGGCAACATTCGAGTGTGAGTGTTACCAGCGTCGCCTTACTGGCAATTGTGCCCATGCTAGTAGGGTGCCAAGAGTACCATTCAAGCATGATCGTTGCCAGAGCAGCCAACTGGCTTCCGTGTCGGTGGCACATAAAAGGGCATCATTCGAGCGTGATCGTTACCAACGTCACCTTAGTGGCACCTGTGCCGGTGGCATGAGTAAAAAGATTCGAGTGAGGTCATTGCCAGTACCACCTGACTGGCCCCTGTGCCGGTGGCATGTAAAAAGCACCCACAACACTCTCGGAGTGGTTGGCATTAGGAAGGGCATCCAGCTGTAGAAACTCTGCCAAATCATGATTGGAGCCTGGTGCAGCCTCCTGGTTTGCCAGCCCTCAATCAAAATCGTCCAAACCATGGAAAGCAGACGTTAAACAATGATGATGATGACACTGCTTATTACTGATTATTTCTATTATTTAGATTTACTAATGGGGGGGGGGGGTTCAGCTTTAATTTATAGCCTTGTTTATCAAATCTTGATTTGATAAACTAGCCTATAAATTAAAACTGAAACGGATCTTTTCGGTTTGAACGGCAGTTTTTTCTAGGGGTGTCATATGAAATTGTCACCCATAATTATGACCCTAGTATCGATCTATTGCATTTCAATCTGTTTTAGGGTTAGGGGTGGGAGGAAGGGTATCTTTTTTTCTTCGGAAATGTAAATAAACCCAATCTGTTTCTGAAACGAGAGACATATTCATATGGCACAGAATGTTTTCACCTCAATAGACGTCATTGATTGGTTGAAATTGCAGAAATTGAAGAAAAAAAACCCAATAAATATCTTACAAACTATAGAATTTTCTCAATAAAGCCAAGAGAAAAAGATGTTTTATAAACACATTCTACCAGTATGCGAAGTTTAAAAGTGTTTAGTTACGTGGAAATTATTGGAAAAAACACATTCTACCAGTATGCGAAGTTTAAAAGTGTTTAGTTACGTGGAAATTACGTGGAAAAAACTGCCGGTCAAACAGAAAAGATCCACTGACCCCCTTCCCCATTAGTAAATCTAAATAACAGAAATAATTGGTGATAAATTAAGTACAAGATTTTTGAAGAAAATGAGCACTGGTGGTTGATCTGTTTGACTAAAGCGGTCAAGGTGGTGCCCCAGTATGGCCACAGTCCAATGACTGAGACAATAGCAAAAAAGAAAAAAAATGAATGAAATAGGCATAGGAGTGGCTGTGTGGTAAGTAGCTTGCTAACCAACCACATGGTTCTGGGTTCAGTCCCACTGCATGGCACCTTGGGCAAGTGTCTTCCACTATAGCCTCGGGCCGACCAAAGCTTTGTGAGTGGATTTGGTAGATGGAAACTGAAAGAAGCCCGTCGTATATATGTATATATATATATGTGTGTGTCTGTGTTTGTCCCTCCAACATCGCTTGACAACCGATGGTGGTGTGTTTACGTCCCCGTTACTTAGTGGTTCGGCAAAAGAGACCGATAGAATAAGTACTAGGCTTACAAACAATAAGTCCTGGGGTTGATTTGCTCGACTAAAGGTGGTGCTCCAGCATGGCCGCAGTCAAATGACTGAAACAATTAAAAGAGTAAAGAGTAAATAAAAGAAAGAATTTCGCTCATCCTACTTCAGACAAAAGAATGGTTGAGTGGGGGGGAAGTGGGAGGTGTCAAGAGGGAAACACAAAAATGTGATGAAAATAATGGAGTTTTTGAATAAACAGAGTGTTTTTGAAAGAATGTTGGAATTTCAATTGTTTGGAACACAAGAGTAAAAGGGAAAGTCAGAATGATTCCATTCCCCACAAACAAAAGAATGAGGAAAGAGGCCAGGAGGAGGGAGGTAAAAATGTGAGGAAAAAATTGGGGATCTCTGTTTGGCTGTACCGGTAGAAATTTCTAACTTTAGTGAAAATTTTAAAATTTGGTGTATTGATGTAATTTTCCATGTTGAATTACAGTGGGGTATTGAACTTTACTCTTACTCTTTACTTGTTTCAGTCATTTGACTGTGGCCATGCTGGAGCACCGCCTTTAGCCGAGCAAATCGACCCCAGGACTTATTCTTTGTAAGCCTAGTTTTTATTCTATCTGCTAAGTTATGGGGATGTAAACACACCAGCATCGGTTGTTAAGCGATGTTGGGAGGACAAACACAGACACACAAACGTATACACACACACATACATATGTATATATACATATATACGATGGGCTTCTTTCAGTTTCCGTCTACCAAATCCACTCACAAGGCTTTGGTCGGCCCGAGGCTATAGTAGAAGACACTTGCCCAAGGTGCCATGTAGTGGGAATGAACCCGGAACCATGTGGGTGGTAAGCAAGCTACTTACCTCACAGCCACTCCTGCACCTATATATATAACTGTCCGACGAACGGGAACGTGAAACTCCGAGTAACAGGTTTTGTTGAATTTCTGCTGCTTTTAAATAAAGCATATTACTCTACCCCTGGTATTTGAGACTCTTTTTTCCACCTTGTTTCACATTTATGTGTTTACTTCGGTATATATATATGTATATATATATATATATATATATATGACGGGCTTCTTTCAGTTTCCGTCTACCAAATCCACTCACAAGGCTTTAGTCAGCCTGAGGGTGTAGCAGAAGACACTTGTCCAAGATGCCACGCAGTGGGACTGAACCTGGAACCATGTGGTGGAAAGCAAGCTACTAACCAATTTTTTAAAAAGTCACAGAGGTTTAAAGTTTGATAATTTTCATCCGTCAGAAAACAGGATTTGGAAGTTGCCATTTTGTGCTTGACAGCACGTGTTGTCAACTGTAAACAAATGAAATATTGATGGAATACAGCTGAAATGTGGCCGAAACGGTTGAGTGTCATACGCAAAATGTCTACAGTTTAGTTTTATAGGTGTAGGAGTAGCTGTGTGGTAAGTAGCTTGCTTACCAACCACATGGTTCTGGGTTCATTCCCACTGTGTGGCACCTTGGGCAAGTGTCTTCTACTATAGCCTCGGGCTGACCAAAGTCTTCTGAGTGGATTTGGTAGATGGAAACTGAATGAAGCCCATCGTATATGTGTGTGTGTGTGTGTGAGTGTATGTGTGTCTGTGCTTGTCCCTGTAACTTAGCGGTTCGGCAAAAGAGACCAATAGAATAATTACTAGGCTTACAAAGAATAAGTCCTGGGATCGATTTGCTCAACTAAAGGAGGTGCTCCAGCATGGCCACAGTCAAATGACTGAAACAAGTAAAAGAGTTATACGGCGCAGGAGTGGCTGTGTGGTAAGTAGCTTGCTTACTAACCACATGGTTCCAGGTTCAGTCCCACTGCGTGACACCTTGGGCAAGTGTCATCTACTATAGCCTCAGGGCAACCAATGCCTTGTGAGTGGATTTGGTAGAGAGAAACTGAAAGAAGCCTGTCGTATATATGTATGTATATATATATATGTATATATATATATATATATATATATTATATATATATATATATATATATGTATATGTATATAATATATTATATATATATATATACATATACATACATATATAATTGTGTGTGTTTGTGTCTCTGTTTGTGCCCCCAACATCGCTTGATAACCGATGCTGGTGTGTTTACGTCCCCGTAACTTAGTGGTTCGGCAAAAGAGACCGATAGAATAAGTACTAAGCTTACAAAGAAAAAGTGCTGGGGTCGATTTGTTCGACTAAAGGCGGTGCTCCAGCATGGCCACAGTCAAATGACTGAAACAAGTAAAAGAGTTATACATACCATATAACCCCTAAAAAAAAAAGTGGATCTGTTTCAAGAAGAATAAGAAGCCTCCTGTGAGAGATGAAATGTGGAATGGCTATTGGGAGGTGACTGCAGATTTACCAGGGTGCCAGGGACTCTTTCCCATCGCAGTTACGAAAGAGCCGGATATTTTAATGTGGTGTGAAGGAAAGAAAGTTGTAAATGAACAATCCTGTGCCAGGATTGCTCGTAAGTGGACTGAGGCAATGTGAAATGAAGTGTTTTGCTCAAGAACACAACGGATCGCCGAGTCCAGGAATTGAAACCACAATCTTACTGTCGTTAGCATAACAACCTAACTACTAGGATACAGGTCGTCAGTTCATCATGAGGTTACTCTTTTACATCTGAATAGACAGAGGCAATGTGAAATGAAGTGTTTTTCTCAAGAACACAACGGATCGCCGAATCTAGGGATTGAAACCACAAGCTTACGATCCTCAGTGCAACAGCCGAAGTAGAAAACAATTATAGAACTCTGGGGAGAGGGGAAGGCCTACTCTTATTTTTTGCTTATTTTTTTGTAGATTCGTAATCTACGATGCTTAAAATGCCTATCCGAAGAAATTACGGTTTTGGGGGCGGCAGTGGATAATATCCGACTCTATTCTACAGGAACGCCCAGTCTTAGCTGCATCACGTTTGTATGGCAGACAGGAGGGTCACATAACCACTATTGGATGAAAGCTTTTTGAGCACAGGTCTTCTTGATCAGTTCTGACCTAGGGCTAAACAGCAAACGAAACAACTACAACGACAATAGCAAATCTTGTTAAAGGTCAGGTGTGTTAAAAAAACAAAGGCATAACTACAGATTGGGGCTCCAAAACTCGCCATTATTTCTGCATAACATTGCAGTAAAACAAAATATATTTTCCAATATTTCCAGTTACGTTTTCAAAAGCGTACACTATACTTCGGTACTTACGGTACCTATACCGAAGGATCGCCTATGTTGATATCATTAAATACTATTTTTGAAGTTTCGAATAATTTTTCTACCTCTTGTTTTCGTTTCCTAATTCCCTTCAAAAAGCATTTTTTTTTCAAATAACATTTAGCAGAGACATAATTTCGTGAAAGTAACATATTAATAAAATTTAGGTAAATAACATTTTGCGGGAAGAGTCCCGGGTCATTCTTTCTCCCATCTCTCGCCGGTTTTGTTACAAATTTCAACAACTTTAGTATTTTTTAACTGCTTTTCTTCAAATTCCTATATTAGAAACACAAACGTTACATATTAAACACACCCGAAAACATCGTTTAAAAATATATTTTAAAGAGAGACGTGAGAAACAAAGTCAAGAGAGGCGGGTGTAGAATGATTCGAAAGTTCCTTTAAAAAGATGTTAACATAATCAGAAATGATCAGAGCCCCCTTCAAAAAAACATTTCAATATTATCAGTATAATGTAAGCTACAGACTAAAAAAATCTCTGCAAATTTTCATTAAAAAAACACAAATTTATCACAAAGTTATAAAAAAACTAAGCGGAGATAGTGGGGCACTAATCTGTAGTTATGCCAATTAATGTTATGTAAGCTGTGAATGTAAACATCTTTCAATTTCTCAACCTCCACGTACCACAGGTGAATTAAAAGGTATGTACATACCCGCCCCGCGGGCCTTCTCCCATACTGATATGTGTACATGACTAAGCTCCTTTCTAAGCAAGGCCGCGGTTAAGGCGCCGCTTAATCCAGCGCCTACGATTAGAACACGCGACACAGCTGCCATTTCTGTAACAAGGACGGTGTGAAAGGTTAAACTATCCCGGACGTGAAATTAGTCCGTCACTGATATAATTACATCAGGAAAAGTTCTGTGAAGTCATTTAAATCGTTCACATGAACTCAAGCAGATACACGCACGCACACAAAACACAAACACACACACACAAAAAACACAAACACACACACAAAACACAAACACACACACACACACAAAACACAAACACACACACACACACAAAAAACACAAACACACACACACACACACAAAACACAAACATACACACACACACACAAAACACAAACATACACACACACACACACACACACATGCATTTACCCATACACATGCACACATACACAGGCACACACATGCATATGCCAACACATACACCTAATATAATTCTTATTGCTCTCTCTCTTTCTATCTCTCTCTTGACCTTGGAGACTGCTCAAATGCAAGAAAGTATACTAGTCCCTTAATATATATATATATATATATATATATTGAAACATTCCTGTCACAACCTGGGACCTTGAAAACTGCTCAAATGCAAGAAAGTATACTAGTCCCTAATAATATATATATAATATTGAAACATTCCTGTCACAACCTGGGCCTTGAAAACTGCTCAAATGCAAGAAAGTATACTAGTCCCTTAATATATATATATATATATTGAAACATTCCTGTCACAACCTGGGACCTTGAAAACTGCTCAAATGCAAGAAAGTATACTAGTCCCTTAATATATATATATATATATATTGAAAACTTCCTGTCACAACCCTGGACCTTGAAAACTGCTCAAATGCAAGAAAGTATACTAGTCCCTTAATATATATATATATATATTGAAACATTCCTGTCACAACCTGGGACCTTGAAAACTGCTCAAATGCAAGAAAGTATACTAGTCCCTTAATATATATATATATATTATTGAAAACATTCCTGTCACAACCTGGGACCTTGAAAACTGCTCAAATGCAAGAAAGTATACTAGTCCCTTAATATATATATATATATATATTGAAACATTCCTGTCACAACCTGGGACCTTGAAAACTGCTCAAATGCAAGAAAGTATACTAGTCCTTAATATATATATATATATATTGAAACATTCCTGCACAACCTGGGACCTTGAAAACTGCTCAAATGCAAGAAAGTATACTAGTCCCTTAATATATATATATATATATAATTGAAATATTCCTGTCACAACCTGGGACCTTGAAAACTGCTTAAATGCAAGAAAGTATACTAGTCCCTTAATATATATATATAATATATATTGAAACATTCCTGTCACACCTGGGACCTTGAAAACTGCTCAATGCAAGAAAGTATACTAGTCCCTTATATATATATATATATATATATTGAAAATTCCTGTCACAACCTGGGACCTTGAAAACTGCTCAAATGCAAGAAGATACTAGTCCCTTAATATATATATATATATTGAAACACATCCTGTCACAAACCGGGGACCTTAAAAACTGCTCAAATGCAAGAAAGTATACTAGTCCCTTAATATATATATATATTGAAACATTCCTGTCACAACCTGGGACCTTGAAAACTGCTCAAATGCCAAGAAAGTATACTAGTCCCTTAATATATATATATATATATATTGAAACATTCCTGTCACAACCTGGGACCTTGAAAACTGCTCAAATGCAAGAAAAAGTATACTAGTCCCTTAATATATATATATATATATGAAAACATTCCTGTCACAACCTGGGACCTTGAAAACTGCTCAAATGCAAGAAAGTATACTAGTCCCTTAATATATATATATATATATATTGAAACATTCCTGTCACAACCTGGGACCTTGAAAACTGCTCAAATGCAAGAAAGTATACTAGTCCCTTAATATATATATATATATATATATATTGAAACATTCCTGTCACAACCTGGGACCTTGAAAACTGCTCAAATGCAAGAAAGTATACTAGTCCCTAATATATATATATATATATATATTGAAACATTCCTGTCACAACCTGGGACCTTGAAAACTGCTCAAATGCAAGAAAGTATACTAGTCCCTTAATATATATATATATATATATTGAAACATTCCTGTCACAACCGGGACCTTGAAAACTGCTTAAATGCAAGAAAGTATACTAGTCCCTTAATATATATATATATATATATTGAAACATTCCTGTCACAACTGGGACCTTGAAAACTGCTCAAATGCAAGAAAGTATACTAGTCCCTTAATATATATATATATATATTGAAACATTCCTGTCACAACCTGGGACCTTGAAAACTGCTTAAATGCAAGAAAGTATACTAGTCCCTTAATATATATATATATTATATATATATATATTGAAACATTCCTGTCACAACCTGGGACCTTGAAAACTGCTCAAATGCAAGAAAGTATACTAGTCCCTTAATATATATATATATATATATTGAAACATTCCTGTCACAACCTGGGACCTTGAAAACTGCTCAAATGCAAGAAAGTATACTAGTCCCTTAATATATATATATATATATTGAAACATTCCTGTCACAACCTGGGACCTTGAAAACTGCTCAAATGCAAGAAAGTATACTAGTCCCTTAATATATATATATATATATATTGAAACATTCCTGTCACAACCTGGGACCTTGAAAACTGCTCAAATGCAAGAAAGTATACTAGTCCCTTAATATATATATATATATATATATATTGAAACATTCCTGTCACAACCTGGGACCTTGAAAACTGCTCAAATGCAAGAAAGTATACTAGTCCCTTAATATATATATATATATATTGAAACATTCCTGTCACAACCTGGGACCTTGAAAACTGCTCAAATGCAAGAAAGTATACTAGTCCCTTAATATATATATATATTATATATATATATATATATATTGAAAACATTCCTGTCACAACCTGGGACCTTGAAAACTGCTCAAATGCAAGAAAGTATACTAGTCCCTTATATATATATATATATATATTGAAACATTCCTGTCACAACCTGGGACCTTGAAAACTGCTCAAATGCAAGAAAGATACTAGTCCCTTAATATATTATATATTATAATATATTTATATATATATTGAAACATTCCTGTCACAACCTGGGACATTGAAAACTGCTCAAATGCAAGAAAGTATACTAGTCCCTTAATATATATATATATATATATTGAAACATTCCTGTCACAACCTGGGACCTTGAAAACTGCTCAAATGCAAGAAAGTATACTAGTCCCTTAATATATATATATTATATATATTGAAACATTCCTGTCACAACCTGGGACCTTGAAAACTGCTCAAATGCAAGAAAGTATACTAGTCCCTTAATATATATATATATATATTGAAAACATTCCTGTCACAACCTGGGACCTTGAAAACTGCTTAAATGCAAGAAAGTATATATAGTCCCTTAATATATATATATATATATATATTGAAACATTCCTGTCACAACCTGGGACCTTGAAAACTGCTCAAATGCAAGAAAGTATACTAGTCCCTTAATATATATATATATATATATATTGAAACATTCCTGTCACAACCTGGGACCTTGAAAACTGCTCAAATGCAAGAAAGTATACTAGTCCCTTAATATATATATATATATTGAAACATTCCTGTCACACCTGGGACCTTGAAACTGCTCAAATGCAAGAAAGTATACTAGTCCCTTAATATATATATATATATATATTGAAACATTCCTGTCCACAACCTGGGACCTTGAAAACTGCTCAAATGCAAGAAAGTATACTAGTCCCTTAATATATAATATTATATTGAAACATTCCTGTCACAACCTGGGACCTTGAAAACTGCTCAAATGCAAGAAAGTATACTAGTCCTTAATATATATATATATATATATATATTGAAACATTCCTGTCACAACCTGGGACCTTGAAAACTGCTCAAATGCAAGAAAGTATACTAGTCCCTTAATATATATATATATATGAAACATTCCTGTCACAACCTGGGACCTTGAAAACTGCTCAAATGCAAGAAAAGTATACTAGTCCCTTAATATATATATATATATATATTGAAACATTCCTGTCACAACCTGGGACCTTGAAAACTGCTCAAATGCAAGAAAGTATACTAGTCCCTTAATATATATATATATATATATTGAAACATTCCTGTCACAACCTGGGACCTTGAAAACTGCTCAAATGCAAGAAAGTATACTAGTCCCTTAATATATATATATATATATATAATATTGAAACATTCCTGTCACAACCTGGGACCTTGAAAACTGCTCAAATGCAAGAAAGTATACTAGTCCCTTAATATATATATATATATATATTGAAACATTCCTGTCACAACCTGGGACCTTGAAAACTGCTCAAATGCAAGAAAGTATACTAGTCCCTTAATATATATATATATATATATTGAAACATTCCTGTCACAACCTGGGACCTTGAAAACTGCTTAAATGCAAGAAAGTATACTAGTCCCTTAATATATATATATATATATTGAAACATTCCTGTCACACCTGGGACCTTGAAAACTGCTCAAATGCAAGAAAGTATACTAGTCCCTTAATATATATATATATATATATTGAAAATTCCTGTCACAACCTGGGACCTTGAAAACTGCTTAAATGCAAGAAAGTATACTAGTCCCTTAATATATATATATATATATATATATATTGAAACATTCCTGTCACAACCTGGGACCTTGAAAACTGCTCAAATGCAAGAAAAGTATACTAGTCCCTTAATATATATATATATATATATTGAAACATTCCTGTCACAACTGGGACCTTGAAAAACTGCTCAAATGCAAGAAAGTATACTAGTCCCTTAATATATATTATATATATATTGAAACATTCCTGTCACAACCTGGGACCTTGAAAACTGCTCAAATGCAAGAAAGTATACTAGTCCCTTAATATATATTATTATTTATATATATTGAAACATTCCTGTCACAACCTGGGACCTTGAAAACTGCTCAAATGCAAGAAAGTATACTAGTCCCTTAATATATAATATATATATATATTGAAACATTCCTGTCACACCTGGGACCTTGAAAAACTGCTCAAATGCAAGAAAGTATACTAGTCCCTTAATATATATATATATATATATTGAAACATTCCTGTCACAACCTGGGACCTTGAAAACTGCTCAAATGCAAATGAAGCGAAAGTATACTAGTCCCTTAATATATATATATATATATATATATATATTGAAACATTCTGTCACAACCTGGAGGGACTTGAAAAACTGCTCAAATGCAAGAAAGTATACTAGTCCCTTAATATATATATATATAATTTGAAACATTCCTGTCACAACTGGGACCTTGATGAAAACTGCTCAAATGCAAGAAAGTATACTAGTCCCTTAATATATATATATATATATATATATATATATATTGAAACATTCCTGTCACAACCTGGGACATTGAAAACTGCTCAATGCAAGACAAGAAAAGTATACTAGTCCCTAATATAATATATATATATATATTGAAACATTCCTGTCACAACCTGGGACCTTGAAAACTGCTCAATGCAAGAAAGTATACTAGTCCCTTAATATATATATATTATATATTGAAACATTCCTGTCACAACTGGGACCTTGAAACTGCTCAAATGCAAGAAAGTATATAGTCCCTATATATATTATATATATATTGAAAACATTCCTGTCACCAACCTGGGACCTTGAAAAACTGCTTAAATGCAAGAAAAGTATACTAGTCCCTTAATATATATATATATATATATTGAAACATTCCTGTCACAACCTGGGACCTTGAAAACTGCTCAAATGCAAGAAAGTATACTAGTCCTTAATATATATATATATATATATATTGAAACATTCCTGTCACACCTGGGACCTTGAAAACTGCTCAAATGCAAGAAAGTATACTAGTCCCTTATATATATATATATATTGAAACATTCCTGTCACAACCTGGGACCTTGAAAACTGCTCAAATGCAAGAAGTATACTAGTCCCTTAATATATATATATATATAATTGAAACATTCCTGTCACAAACCTGGGACCTTGAAAACTGCTCAAATGCAAGAAAGTATACTAGTCCCTTAATATATATATATATATATATTGAAACATTCCTGTCACAACCTGGGACCTTGAAAACTGCTTAAATGCAAGAAAGTATACTAGTCCCTTAATATTTATATAATATAATTGAAACATTCCTGTCACAACATGGGACCTTGAAAACTGCTCAAATGCAAGAAAGTATACTAGTCCCTTAATATATATATATATATATTGAAACTTCCTGTCACAACCTGGGACCTTGAAAACTGCTCAAATGCAAGAAAGTATACTAGTCCCTAATATATATATATATATATATTGAAACATTCCTGTCACAACTGGGACCCTGAAAACTGCTCAAATGCAAGAAAGTATACTAGTCCTTAATATATATATATATATATATTGAAACATTCCTGTCACAACCTGGGCCTTGAAAAACTGCTCAAATGCAAGAAAGTATACTAGTCCCTTATATATATATATATATATTGAAACATTCCTGTCACAACCTGGGACCTTGAAAACTGCTCAAATGCAAGAAAGTATACTAGTCCCTTAATATATATATATATATATTTGAAACATTCCTGTCACAACCTGGACCTTGAAAACTGCTCAAATGCAAGAAAGTATACTAGTCCCTTAATATATATATTATATATTGAAACATTCCTGTCACAACCTGGGACCTTGAAAACTGCTCAAATGCAAGAAAGTATACTAGTCCCTTAATATATATATATATATATTGAAACATTCCTGTCACAACCTGGGACCTTGAAAACTGCTTAAATGCAAGAAAGTATACTAGTCTCTTAATATATATATATATATATATTGAAACATTCCTGTCACAACCTGGGACCTTGAAAACTGCTCAAATGCAAGAAAGTATACTAGTCCCTTAATATATATATATATCTATATTGAAACATTCCTGTCACAACCGGGACCTTGAAAACTGCTCAAATGCAAGAAAGAAAGATACTAGTCCTTAATATATATATATATATATATTGAAACATTCCTGTCACACCTGGGACCTTGAAAACTGCTCAAATGCAAGAAAGTATACTAGTCCCTTAATATATATATATATATATATTGAAACATTCCTGTCACAACCTGGGACCTTGAAAACTGCTCAAATGCAAGAAAGTATACTAGTCCCTTATATATATTATATATATATTGAAACATTCCTGTCACAACCTGGGACCTTGAAAACTGCTCAAATGCAAGAAGTATACTAGTCCCTTAATATATATATATATATATATTGAAACATTCCTGTCACAACCTGGGACCTTGAAAACTGCTCAAATGCAAGAAAGTAAACTAGTCCCTTAATATATATATATATAATATTGAAACATTCCTGTCACAACCTGGGACCTTGAAAACTGCTCAAATGCAAGAAAGTATACTAGTCCTTAATATATATATATATATATATTGAAACATTCCTGTCACAACCTGGGACCTTGAAAACTGCTTAAAGCAAGAAAGTATACTAGTCCCTTAATATATATATATATATATTGAAACATTCCTGTCACAACCTGGGACCTTGAAAACTGCTCAAATGCAAGAAAGTATACTAGTCCCTTAATATATTATATATATAGTATTGAAACATTCCTGTCACAACCTGGGACCTTGAAAACTGCTTAAATGCAAGAAAGTATACTAGTCCCTTAATATAATATATATATATATTGAAACATTCCTGTCACAACCTGGGACCTTGAAAACTGCTCAAATGCAAGAAAGTATACTAGTCCCTTAATATTATATATATATATATTGGAAACATTCCTGTCACAACCTGGGACCTTGAAAACTGCTCAAATGCAAAAAGTATACTAGTCCTTAATATATATATATATAATATATATATTGAAACATTCCTGTCACAACCTGGGACCTTGAAAACTGCTCAAATGCCAAGAAAGTATACTAGTCCCTTAATATATATAATATATATATATATTGAAAATTCCTGTCACAACCTGGGACCTTGAAAACTGCTCAATGCAAGAAAGTATACTAGCCTTAATATATATATATATATATTGAAACATTCCTGTCACAACCTGGGACCTGAAAACTGCTTAAATGCAAGAAAGTATACTAGTCCCTTAATATATATATATATATATATATTGAAACATTCCTGTCACAACCTGGGGGACCTTGAAAACTGCTCAAATGCAAGAAAGTATACTAGTCCCTTAATATATATATATATATATTGAAACATTCCTGTCACAACCTGGGACCTTGAAAACTGCTCAAATGCAAGAAATATACTAGTCCCTTAATATATATATATATATATATTGAAACATTCCTGTCACAACCTGGGACCTTGAAAACTGCTCAAATGCAAGAAAGTATATTAGTCCCTTAATATATATATATATATATATTGAAACATTCCTGTCACAACCTGGGACCTTGAAACTGCTCAATGCAAGAAGTATACTAGTCCCTTAATACTATATATATTATATATTGAAACATTCCTGTCACAACCTGGGACCTTGAAAACTGCTCAAATGCAAGAAGTATACTAGTTCCTTTAATATATATATATCTATATATTGAAACATTCCTGTCACAACCTGGGACCTTGAAACTGCTCAAATGCAAGAAAGTAAACTAGTCCCTTAATATATATATATATATATATTATGAAACATTCCTGTCACAACCTGGGACCTTGAAAACTGCTCAAATGCAAGAAAGTATACTAGTCCCTTAATATATATATATATATATATTGAAACATTCCTGTCACAACCGGGACCTTGAAAACTGCTCAAATGCAAGAAAGTATACTAGTCCCTTAATATATATATATATATATATATTGAAACATTCCTGTCACAACCTGGGACTTGAAAACTGCTCAAATGCAAGAAAGTATACTAGTCCCTTATATATATATATATATAATTGAAACATTCCTGTCACAACCTGGGACCTTGAAAACTGCTTAAATGCAAGAAAGTATACTAGTCCCTTAATATATATATATATATATATTGAAACATTCCTGTCACAACCTGGGACCTTGAAAACTGCTCAATGCAAGAAAGTATACTAGTCCCTTAATATATATATATTATATATTGAAACATTTCCTTCACAAACCTGGGACCTTGAAAAACTGCTCAATGCAAGAAAGTAAGTAACTAGTCCTTTAATATTATATATATATATATATTGAAACATTCCTGTCACAACCTGGGACCTTGAAACTGCTCAAATGCAAGAAAGTATACTAGTCCCTTAATATATATATATATATATATTGAAACATTCCTGTCACAACCTGGGACCTTGAAAATGCTCAAATGCAAGAAAGTATACTAGTCCCTTAATATTATATATATATATATTATATATGAAACATTCCTGTCACAACCTGGGACCTTGAAAACTGCTCAAATGCAAGAAAGTATACTAGTCCCTTAATATATATATATATATATATTGAAACATTCCTGTCACAACTGAGACCTTGAACAACTGCTCAAATGCAAGAAATAAACTAGTCCCTTAATATATATATATATATATATATATTGAAACATTCCTGTCACAACCTGGGACCTTGAAAACTGCTCAAATGCAAGAAAGTATACTAGTCCTTAATATATATATATTATATATTGAAACATTCCTGTCACAACCTGGGACCTTGAAAACTGCTTAAATGCAAGAAGTATACTAGTCCCTTAATATATATATATATATATATTGAAAACATCCTGTCACAACCTGGGACCTTGAAAACTGCTCAAATGCAAGAAAGTATACTAGTCCCTTAATATATATATATATATGTATTGAAACATTCCTGTTCACAACCTGGACCTTGAAAACTGCTTAAATGCAAGAAAGTATACTAGTCCCTTAATATATATATATATATATATTGAAACATTCCTGTCAACACCTGGACCTTGAAAACTGCTCAAATGCAAGAAAGTATACTAGTCCCTTAATATATATATATAATATATATATATTGAAACATTCCTGTCACAACCTGGACCTTGAAAACTGCTCAAATGCAAGAAAGTATACTAGTCCCTTAATATCATATATATATAATATTGAAACATTCCTGTCAAAACCTGGGACCTTGAAAACTGGCTTAAATGCAAGAAAGTATACTAGTCCCTTAATATATATATATATATTGAAACATTCCTCTCACAACCTGGGACCTTGAAAAATGAAAAACTGCTCAAATGCAAGAAAGTATACTAGTCCTTAATATATATATATATATATATTGAAACATTCCTGTCACAACTGGGACCTTGAAAACTGCTCCAATGCAAGAAAGTATACTAGTCCTTAATATATCTATATATATTATATTGAAACA
>NC_043023.1:7756164-7761164 GCF_006345805.1 Octopus sinensis
TAGTAAAGAAATAGGTATAAATATAAGGCGGCGAGCTGGCAGAAACATTAGCACGCCAGGCGAAATGCTTAGTGGTATTTCATCTGCCGTTACATTCTGAGTTCAAATTCCGCCGAGGTCAACTTTGCCTTTCATCCTTTTGGGGTCGATAAATTAAGTACCAGTTACACACTGGGTCGATGTAATCGACTTAATCCGTTTGTCTGTCCTTGTTTGTCCCCTCTGTGTTTAGCTCCTTGTGGGTAGTAAAGAAATAGGTATTTCGTCTGCTGCTACGTTCTGAGTTCAAATTCTGCCGAGGTCGACTTTGCCTTTCATCCTTTTGGGGTCAATAAATTAAGTACTAGTTTCACACTGGGGTCAGTATTATTGTAAAGTTGAAACTGTTGCTAATGTAATATATATATATATATATATATATATATATATGAAACAGCTGTAAGGAATTTTAATGATTTCAATAAATTGACTTAATCCATTTGTCTGTCCTTGTTTGTCAAGTATAGACATGCACACACACACATAAATATATATGACAGGCTTCTTTCCATTTCTGTCTACCAAATCCACTCACAAAGCTTTGGTCAGCCTGAGGCTACACTTGGAGACACTTGCCCAAGGTGCCATGCAGTGTGGTTGGGAAGCAAGCTTCTTATCACACAGCCATGCTGTCCATATATATATTCATAAATATATATATATATATCAAATACAAAATGGGACCAGAACGCAAAACATCCGGACAGCTAGGTGATACAAAAAGGGGACAACAAAACATCAAGATAGACGATACAAAGAAAACAAGGTTGGGTCATTCAAAGGTTTTTTTCATCAGTCGAGTACCAGATTATCTTCGCAATTTCAGCTGATTATACTTGAGATTGCTCCAACCTGGCCAGCCCCAAGGAAAAACTAAGCTAAGAGCTTTAGATTCCTTGGAAGAAAGCAGCGAATGTATACAAAAACAAGGACGGGAAAAAAACGGACAATGATACACAAATACAATAAAAATAATAACAGGATATAACAACAGGTGTCTTTCGACTAAGGACAAATTAAATTAAGCTGGCATCTGTGGGAATGAAGCCTTACGGCAGGGATACAAGGTTTCACAAACACAGGGAGGAATATCGATGTTGCATGGACAACGGCCACACCAAGAAAGAAAGAACAGGATTGGCCGAACGTCAGTCATGTGGGAAGAGAAGAGAGAGAAGTAGAAGCAGAGGGACAGAAGAATTAAGGAGGGGCAAGGAAAGAACGAAGAGTGGAATGAACGAATAAGTGTGAAAGGTCTGATAGACAGAAATAGAATCATACAAGATTTAGAAGAATGTGTACTTACATATAAGAGACCAAAGTGTACGTATGCCGCTATATATATATATATATATATATATATATATATATATATATATGCACACACATACACCCACACACACATATATATAGATAGATAGTTAAGTGTGTGTGGGTGGGGTGTCTTTATGCCTGTCCCCACCATCACTGCTTGACAACCACTTTTTGTGTGTTTATGTTCCTGTAATTTAGCAGTTCAGCAAGAAACAGATGGAATAAGTTCTAGGCTCACAAAGAACAAATCTTGGGATCAAAAGGTTCAACAAAAACACTTCAAGACGGTGTTCCAGCATGGCCACAGTTAAACAAGTAAACAAATAAAAAAATATAAGAATACATGCATTAATGTATGCATACATACAGACCAGAATGAGAGGAAAATAGTGAAAGCTGGGAGAAATATTTTCTTTGAAAAGATAAAAGATAGAAGAGAGAGGAAATAAACGGCCAGTCCTTTGAACATCCATGCAGGAAAAGAAAGATGGACGATGGTCACGTGTGAGCAATGAGAGAGCGAAAAAGAGTAAGAGGGAGAGAGAGAGAGAGAAACAGATAGAAAACAGTGTGTGTGTATATATATATGACTGGCTTCTTTCAGTTTCTCTCTACCAAATCCACTCACAAGGCTTTGGTTGGCCCGAGGCTATAGTAGAAGACACTTACCCAAGATGACATGCAGTGGGACTGAACCTGGAACCATGTGGTTAGCAAGCAAGATACTTACCACACAGCCACTCCCATGCCTATGAAATTTTTTTTTGCCTTTGTTACTTCTCCTTTGTCTGTGGTTTTTTCCTCCTCCCCTTCGAAGAGGGGTTATAAGTCACTAACCATAAGGATCTGAAGAGACTGCTGTACCGTACTCTAATGCCATTTACTGCAAAGTTACTACAATTCTACTTCATCTGTACTCTACTGTGATGGTACTAACTAATGTTCTACATCGCTATTGTACTCTAAAGTACTCTACATTCTGTTCATGAATACTATACTGCTACTGTACTTGTGTTGTACTCTGATGTATAGTACCAGTCTGTACTCTACTACTGTTACTATTACCCAGTACTGCTGCTGTACTTGCAAATCATTGTACTATACTGTACTATTCTATGCTCCACAAATGTTGTATTGTACCATTCTGTACTCTACTGTACTGAACCATTCTGTACTATAGTACTATTGTTACTTCTGTACTAGTGTTGTACTATAGTACTAGTCTGTACTCTATTACTGCTGTTAGTACTATACTATACTTCTGTTATATTATACTGCTACTGCACTCTACTGTACTCAGCCAATCTGTACTCTGCTACCAAAATACTGTACTGCAACGGTATTCTGATGTACTCTGTCATTATGTACTCTACCCTTGCCCTTAATACTAATTTACTGTTTTACTTCTATTGTTGACTGTTGTACTCTACAACAACAACTACTACTACTACTGGTACCCCTACTGTACTACTGATGTACTATACTACTGGTGTACTCTGCTGTGCAGCACTATTCTGTACTCTACTGTCACTGTTCTATGCTACTATTGCACTCTACTGCACTATACCATTCTATACTCTACTATCACCTTACTATACTACTATTGTACTTTACTGTTCTGTACTCTACTGTCACTGTATTGCAGTACTGTTCTACCCTACTGTACTATTGTACTCTACTGTTCTATTGTACTCTACAGCACTATACCATATTGTACTCAACTATCCCTACCCTGTACTATTATTGTACTCTATGACACACTATACCAGTCTGTACTCTACTATCGACCTACTGTATTATTGTTATACTCTTCTTTACTACTATTCTACTATATCATTCTGTACTCTAATCCTGCTTTTATTACTATTATTACACTGCTATATTGCTATTGTACTCTTCTCTACTATTCTGTACTCTACTGTTACTGAATTGCAGTACTATTGTACTCTGCTGCACAATCTTGTACTCTACTACTTCTATTACCATTTTGTACTCTAGCACTTCTATTATATCTACCATTACACTGTACTAAACTGCTATTGTACTCTACTGTACTTGACTCCTACTTCCATGTTGTAGATACACAGATGCTGTCAATGCCACTGCTCTACATCCTCCCACTGCTACTCACACCACTGATCCCTGTGTCCGTCCAATCCCAAGATGCATTGATTGATGTCAGCGTCAACTGCAGCCAACTGGCTGTAACGAACTCCTCGGAGGTCACGGTGAAGGCAGACCGTGACATCAAGATCACCCTACTGTGTAAGGATGCCATCAAAACCTATTACCTGCTCAATAACAGTAAGTACCCTATTTTTTTGTATGAGCCCTTTTGATGTCAAACCACCGAAGACTGTTTCTGGTTATATGATACAAATTTTCTGTCTCAAAATGATTTAAATCAAAACCTTCTATCAAAATTTCTTGTTAAATTTATATTCCAAATGCCAGATTAATTAGGATAAAATTATTTTAATGAATTCTTCATTATTTTCAAAATTAATTGGAACAAAGGCAAGGTATTTTAACAAAAATATGGTAACAAAAGGGTTCGAGTGATCTAAATCAAAGCCTCCCATCAAATAGCGGGGTGCAAAGAGCACCATATGAGCGTGATCATTGACAGAGCGGCTAACCAGCTTCTGTGCCAGTGACACTTAAAAGGCACCATTCGAGTGTGATCGTTACCAGTATTGCCTTATTGGCACTTATGCCTTTGCTAGTAGGGTGCCAAGAGCACCATCTGAGCATGATCATTGCTAGAGCAGCCAATTGGCTTCCATACCCATGGCACATAAAAAGGCACCATTCGAGTGTGATCGTTACCAACGTCGCTTCACTGGCACCTGTGCAGGTGGCACGTGTAAAAAGATTTGAGCGAGTACAAAAATATGGTAACAAAAGGGTTAAAGTGATCTAAATCAAAGCCTCCCATCAAAATTTCATGTTCATTTGTTACAAACACCAGCTTAATGACAAAAGTATTTTACTAAATTTTTCATTATTTTCCAAATGTAAATTTATGAACATTTATAAAATCAAATACTAAGATAAAAAGATATCATTTTCTGACCATTTTGTCCAGCCATCCTGTGTTTCTATTTATAGATGTCAAATTGACAATCCTTGTCCGTCAATTTAATAACAATAACAACAGCAAGGACAAATTTATTTAATTAGTTAATGAACATTTATAAAATCAAATACTAAAATAAAAAGATGTCATTTTCTGCCCATTTTGTCCAGCCATCCTGTTTCTATTTATAGATGTCAAATTGACAATACTTGTCCTTCAATAACAACAAGAGCACTCAAAGAATGCAAACCTCCGTCAATGCAACATCAACGTCCTTTCAATGATTACCTGAGGATGATTTTTAAAATGAGAATATCTGAAATAAACTCAACTGAACTCATAAACGAGAATATTAAAAATGAGCCCAACTGCTCTCAAAATTTAAGTAAAATAAACCGGAAAAATAATCCAGAATCCTTGTCTGGTACCAGATTGATCCCAAAATCTAATCAGTTTGTGTCAGTCATGAGGCCAAATATCCTTGAAAGTTTCATCCGAATCCATCCAGTGGTTCTTGAGATATCTCATTCGTGGTCAAACAAACAAACACAACTGAAAACAATACTTC
>NC_043023.1:7768664-7796164 GCF_006345805.1 Octopus sinensis
CTTATTCTTTGGAAGCTAAATTACGGGGACGTAAACACACCAGCATCGATTGTCAAGTGATGTTGGGGGGACAAACACAGATACAGAAACGTATACACACACATACATACATTCATATATATATATATATAATATATATATATATATATATATATATATACATATATACATATATATATATATACATATATACCATACATATACATATATATATATATATATATATATATATATATATATATATATATATACGACGGGCTTCTTTCAGTTTCCGTCTACCAAATCCACTCACAAGTAGCTTGCTTCCAACCACATGGTTCCGGGTTAGTCCCACTGCATGGCACCTTGGGCAAATGTCTTCTACTATAGCCAACCAAAACCTTGTGAGTGGATTTGGTAGACGGAAACTGAAAGAATCCCGTCGTATATATGTATATATATATATACATAATATATATAATATATATATATATATATATATTATATATATATATATGTATGTATATATGTATGTGTATGTGTATATGTTTGTGTGACTGTGTTTGTCCCTCCCCTACCAACATCGCTTAACAACTGATGCTTGTGTGTTTACGGCCCTGTAACTTAACGGTTCGGCAAAAGAGACCGATAGAATAAGTACTAGGCTTACAAAGAATAAGTCTTGAGGTCGATTTGCTTGACTAAAGGTGGTGCTCCAGCATGGCTGCAACCAAACAACAGAAGCAAATAAAAGAGTAAAAGATTAATAAAAGAATATTTATCACCAAGGCAATTTGCATGATTTAAATAAAAATGAGCTGAGAGAAAACACACTCAGAGTAGCCAGTATCTTATGTTTCAACAACATAGACGAATACAGGCGCAGGAGTGGCTGTGTGGTAAGTAGCTTGCTAACCAACCACATGGTTCCGGGTTCAGTCCCACTGCGTGGCATCTTGGGCAAGTGTCTTCTGCTATAGCCCCGGGCCGACCAATGCCTTGTGAGTGGATTTGGTAGACGGAAACTGAAAAGAAGCCCGTCGTATATATGTATATATATATATATGTATGTGTGTGTTTGTGTCTCTGTGTTTGTCCTCCTAGCATTGCTTGACAACCGATGCTGGTGTGTTTACATCCCCGTCACTTAGCGGTTCGGCAAAAGAGACCGATAGAATAAGTACTGGGCTTACAAAAGAATAAGACCCGGGGTCGATTTGCTCGACTAAAAGGTGGTGCTCCAGCATGGCCGCAGTCAAATGACTGAAACAAGTAAAAGAGTAAAAGAGAATATCATATACTGTACAACATAAATTTGTGATTTATCAAAATTATCTCTGCCTCAAGAGCAGGGGTTCTCAATCATTTTTTATCTATAGACCCCTTTGAGTACTATCATGTTCTGGTGGACCCTTATAGCCATTTGATGTTTAACCCTTTAGTGTTCGCATTATTCTGCCAAAGTTAATCCTTTTTTATCCACATTGTTTTGAACTAATCAGGCATTATCTTGTAGCTGTGAGATTTTGATGAGGTAGCTGTACATTTTTAAAGCGATATTGTAGGGTTGGTTTGAGAGACCAGATCTGGCCAGGTTGAACATAAAACAGGCAGAATATTTTTGGCCGGATATGGCCAGTTTAAATGCTAAAGGGTTAAGAACTAGTTTTACAGACACTCCTTTCAAAATCCCTTTTTTTTTTTTTTCAAACATTAACTTGTGTAGGAACCTAGCTGTTTCCTGCAATAAAGCCATCTGAAATAAATTTTTTTCATGGACCCTTAATGTACTACCACCTTGTTTGGACCCCCTTTGATTACTATTTTATTTTGGTGGACCCCCCCCCCCCATATAACCATTCAAACTTTAAAAGCTAGTTTCATAGAAACTTCTTTCAAAATTCCTATTTTGTTTTTCAAACATTAACTTGTGTAGGAACCTAGCTGTTTCTTGATCTGAAATAAAAATTTTTTCATGAACCCTTAACATACTACCATAGATCCCCATTTACTATTTTGCATGTGTGGACCCCCTTAGCCATTTGATGTTTAAAAACTAGTTTTATAGACACTCCTTTCAAAATCCCTTTTTTTTTTTTTTTCAAACATTAACTTGTGTAGGAACCTAGCTGTTTCTTGATCTGAAATAAAAATTTTTCATTGACCCTTAATATACTACCACCTTGTTTGGACCCCCTTTGATTACTATTTTATTTTGGTGGACCCCCCCCCCCCATATAACCATTCAAACTTTAAAAGCTAGTTTCATAGAAACCTCTTTCAAAATTCCTATTTTGTTTATCACACATTAACTTTTCCAGGTTGAACTATGTAAAATGTTAGAGAAAGGAACCTAGCTGGTTTTTGTTTTTTTTTGCATTACATCTAAACTAAAAATTTTTTCATGAACCCTTAACATACTACCATAGATCCCCAATTTACTATTTTGCATGTGTGGACCCCCTTAGCCATTTGATGTTTAAAAACTAGTTTTATAGACACTCCTTTCAAAATTCCTATTTTGCTTTTCACACATTAGCTTTTGTAGGTTGAACTGTGTAAAACATTTGAGAAAGAAACCTAACTGTTTCTTGCAATACATACAAATACATACATCTAAAGTAAAAATTTTTTTCGGGGTCCCTTAAAATACTATTGAGGGTCCCCAATTTACTAGTTTGTTGTATGGACCCTCCAAAATCTTATACAGACCCTCAGGGTCTACACAACGTATCCTAATTGCCAACTGACAATTATAAACTTGTTCCATCTGAGAAGGGGAGATGATGTTGAGAATCAAGAATTTTTGAAAGATGAGACGCCATTAAGGAAAAGAAAGGTTGACGGCTACTGAGGCAGAAATATATGGAGACACTTGTCCACAACTGTCCTCATATCTCTAGACAATAAGCCTGTTTGATGTTTATTTGTTTTGATGTTTACTTGTCCTGATGAATAATTTGTTCAATATGTTACAGCATAAATATATTTCTATATATGCATCTATGTGTATACTTACATGTGTGTTGGATGGTTTGCTGTCACTGACGTAACTGCATACAGTTTACGAAACAGCTATCAACAAATGGAATAAACATTTTTTCTCTCATTCCTCTTATTTTGTTAATTATTGTGTTGGATGGTTTGCTGTAACTGACGTAACTGCATACAGTTTACGAAACAGCTATCAACAAATGGAATAAACATTTTTTCTCTCATTCCTCTTATTTTGTTAATTATTGTAAATGCTCCACTGTTGTGATTCCTGGATTTTCAGAATGACAATGATGTTAAAACCTTGCCTCATTCACTGTTTTTCTTGATAGCGGCACAACAGGGGGAGAGGTTTCATCATGGGTGCTAAAATTGATTGAACATTAGAAGGCATCCTTGAGAAAAATAACTGTTTGACGAATGATTGACCTTCATGTGAACTATCGGTCAGTTCCCAGGTCTTTCGCAAAAACTCGGTGAGGGTTCGATCCCCGAGATGCTCGTCTCGCAAGGGTGTGCAAAATTAATTTTAGCAGAAGGAGAGTTGCATTTGAGAACTTCAGTTTTGAAGGATTCATCTGTCATGTCAGATGGAATTCCTGTCATCATATCGTGGACTGAGAGTGCAAGAGGAGAAGGAATACCCGTGAGTGCAATGTGGAACTTGCTCTGAGCCGACTGAATATTTGAGGGACCTTCGAACATTAGGCCTCACCAAGGAAATGACTGTGCTTGAGAAGACCCGGCAAGCCAAATGAGACCATAACCTGTGGCCTATGCCAGGGGTGTAACCAGCCCACTTATGCATACCTTTCCTTCATTGGACACTAAACTCTGCTTGCGAAGACCTGTTGAGGCAAATGAAATCAAAATCAAAATCAATTCGATGACTGGCATCCATGCTAGCGGGATGCAAAGAGCACCATACGAATGTGATCGTTGACAGAGCAGCTAACCAGCTTCTGTGCCAGTGACACATAAAAGTGCATCATTTGAGTATGATCATTACCAGCGTTGCCTTACTGGCACTTGTGCATGTGCTAGTAGGGTGCTAATCTGAGCCAACTGGCTTCCATACCCATGGCACGTAAAAGGACACCATTCAAGTGTGATCGTTACCAACATCGCTTCACTGGCACCTGTGCCGGTGGCACATGTAAAAAGATTTGAGCGAGGTCGTTGCCAGTACCGTCTGACTGGCCCCCATGCCGGTGGCACATAAAAAGCACCCACTACACTCTCGGAGTGGTTGGCATTAGGAAGGGCATCCAGCTGTAGAAACTCTGCCAGATCAAGATTGGAGCCTGGTGCAGCCATCTGGTTCACCAGCCCTCAGTCAAAATCGTCCAACCCATGCTAGCATGGAAAGCGGACGTTAAACATTGATAATGATGATGATGTTAAATATAACCTCTCTTAATGGAAAAGAAGAAAAATTCTCCTGGGAAGCTGTGTCTTAGAAGGACATAATTTTAATTTCTGTTGCAACAAGATGGAAAACTGATGTGTAGTTTCCGCTTAAAAACGGGGCCAAAAATTTTGGAAGGGAAGATAATATGATGATGAGAGGGGCATCATTAGTATGTCCTTATCTGATGAATGGAGTTTTTGCTCTCTTCTCTTTCTCTTTTCTCTTTTACTTGTTTCAGTCATTTGACTGCGGCCATGCTGGAGCACCGCCTTTTAGTCGAGCAAATCGACACCGGGACTGATTCTTTGTAAGCCCAGTACTTATTCTATCAGTCTCTTTTGCCAAACCGCTAAGTTTACTCTTTTACTTGTTTTAGTCATTTGACTGCGGCCATGCTGGAGCACCGCCTTTTAGTCGAGCAAATCGACACCGGGACTGATTCTTCGTAAGCCCAGTACTTATTCTATCGGTCTCTTTTGCCGAACCGCTAAGTGACGGGGACGTAAACACACCAGCATCGGTTGTCAAGCAATGATAGGGGGACAAACACAGACACACAAACATATACACACATATATATATATATACATATATACGACAGGCTTCTTTCAGTTTCCATCTACCAAATCCACACACAAGGCTTTGGTCGGCCCGAGGCTATAGCAGAAGACACTTGCCCAAGATGCCACACAGTGGGACTGAACCTGGAACCATGTGGCTGGTTAGCAAGCTACTTACCACACAGCCACTCCTGCGCCTATAGACAAAATCAAAAAGGAGACTAAGGAATGCATGTATCGGCAGACTTAGAAATTCGCCTGAGAAGGGTCACCATTTTAGGAGGAATTGTGATCTAGAACATTGGAGTTATCATTTTAGATGGTCATCATGGTGTGTGTTCTGTGTCACCATTATAGATGGTTGTGGTCTCATGTGGTGAAACCATCTAATAACAACTTGGTTCAGAAAGCAGGAAAGAAGAAAGAACACTGTACAATGGATTGATCTTTTCCTTTTGAACGGCAGTTTTTAACATAATTTCTAGGTAACCAAAAAATTTAAAACTTCGTATACTGGTAGAATGTGTTTATAAAACATCATTTTCTCTTGGCTTTATTGAGAAAATTCTATAGGTTGTTACATATTTCATCTAAAATTTCTTGCATTTCGGCAATTTTAACCAATCAATTACATCCATTGACGTAAATAACATTCTGTGTATAATGAATATGTCCCTCCTTTAAGAAACAGATTGGGTTTATTTACATTTGTGAAGAAAAAAGATACCCTTGCCCCACCCCTAACCCAAACTAACCCTAAATCTAAAATAGATTGAAATGCAATAGATCGATACTAGGGTTATAATTATGGGTGACAATTTCATACGACACCGCTAAGTTTTTTATAGCAGTGTCGTATGAAATTGTCACCCATAATTATAACCCTAGTATCGATCTATTGCATTTCAATCTATTTTAGATTTAGGGTTAGAGCTAGGGTTAGGGTTAGGGTTAGGGGTGGGGGAAGGGTATCTTTTTCCTTCACAAATGTAAATAAACCCAATCTGTTTCTTAAACGAGGGACATATTCATTATGCACAGAATGTTATTTACCTAAATGGATGCCAGTGATTGATTAAAATTACCGAAATGCTCGGATTTTCAGACGAAATATCTTTCAACCTATAGAATTTTCTCAATGAAGCCAAGAGAAAAAGATGTTTTATAAACACATTCTATCAGTATACGAAATTTAAAAGTGTTTAGTTACCTAGAAATTATGTTACAAACTGCCGTTCAAAAGGAAAAGATCTGTTCAATGTGTATTGGCTGTTGCATGCGTTATACAAGAGCTAATGAGGTCAGGTCCTCACACGCTGCTGTCGCGATGACAAAGAGAAAGGCCTAATTGCCAGAACCTCAGAGTTATATGCTGTGCCATCTAGTGTTGAACAATTTAGACAGCTACCATCAGGGGAGGTAACTATGCCCACAACCTTCAAGTGGATGAAAGAAAACGGATTGAGCTGGCAGAATCGCTAGCACGCCGGGCGAAGTGCATAGCCGTATTTCGTCTGTCGTTACGTTCCGAGTTCAAATTCCGCCGAGGTCGACTTTGCCTTAAATCCTTTCGGGGTCGATAAATTAAGTACCAGTTGCCTACTGGGGTCGATGTAATCGACTTAATCCCTTTGTCTGTCCTTGTTTGTCCCCTCTGTGTTTATCCCCCTTGTGGGTAGTAAAGAAATAGGTATTTTGTCTGCCGCTACATTCTGAGTTCAAATTCCGCCGAGATCGACTTTGTCTTTCACCCTTTCGGGATCGATTAAATAAGTACCAGTTATGCACTGGGGTCGATGTAATCGACTTAATCCCTTTGTCTGTCCTTGTTTGTCCTCTCTGTGTTTAGCCCCTTGTGGGTAGTAAAGAAATAGGTATTTCGTCTGATGCTACGTTCTGAGTTCAAATTCCGCCGAGGTCAACTTTGTCGTTCATCCTTTTAAGGTCGATTAAATAAGTACCAGTTACGCACTGGGGTCGATGTAATCGACTTAATCCCTTTGTCTGTCCTTGTTTGTTCCCTCTGTGTTTAGCCCCTTGTGGGTAGTAAAGAAATATATATAGCAGCAGGAAAATCTTCTTAGTCGTTAGGGTCACTATAGGTGTTAATCCAGTCCTAACAGCGGCATTTGTGGGTCTCACAGATCTGGAGGCCAAGTTCCCAGATCTGGAGGCCAAGTTCCCAGATCTGGAGGCCAAGTTCCCAGATCTGGAGGCCAAGCTCCCAGATAAACACCGATGCACAGGCTGTTATCAAACTGAGCGTGAGCCGAGGGCGAATAACATGATGGAATAGCAATTACTCTGTCTTAGCTATCACCGCTTTACTCTTTTTCTTTTACTCTTTTACTTGTTTCAGTCATTTGACTGCGGCCATGCTGGAGCACTCCCTTTAATCGAGCAAATCGACCCCAGGGCTTATTCTTTGTAAGTCTAGTACTTATCCTATCGGTCTCTTTTGCCGAACCGCTAAGTAACGGGGACGTAAACACACCAGCATCGATTGTCAAGCAATGCTAGGGGGACAAACACAGTCACACAAACACACACACACATACATATATATATACACTAGCAGTATCGCCCGGCGTTGCTCAGGTTTGTAAGGGAAATAACTATAAAGCATTTTTAGAGAGTTATAGCCAAAAAATAGCAAAGAAATGGAAAAAAATGATGGTAAATTTTTTTTTGAGATTTAAAAAAGGTAGAGTTGCGTCCCCTAGACAGTTTGTGGTTCGTATTCCTGATTCTCGACCTCATGTCGAATTTATCGATTTTTTTCAGAACTGGGGGAACTTTTCAAAATTTTCGCTGCGTTAGTTTTGAATTATGACATTGGGCTATGTGTGTGTCAAGTTTCATCAGAATCGGTTGAAAGCCGTGGTCAGGGTGAGGGTACAAGCAAACAGACACACAGAAACACGCACAGACAAACTGCCGTTTATATAGAGAGAGATATATACGACAGGCTTCTTTCAGTTTCCGTCTACCAAATCCACTCACAAGGCATTGGTCGGCCCGGGGCTATAGCAGAAGACACTTGCCCAAGATTCCACGCAGTGGGACTGAACCCGGAACCATGTGGTTGGTAGACAAGCTACTTACCACACAGCCACTCCTGCGCCTATGCCAAACACATGACATTTTTGCCTTACGATATGGAACATTTCTTTCTCGGTTAATGTTTACATCTTGGAAACGAATATGAAAAAAAAAATGCACACAAAGCAACAGGAGGGTGGGGAGAGGACCTCGGAAAATTCACAAGATCCGAGCTTTTCCCTCATAACTTTTAAGAAAATGAGGATTTTTCAATGAAATTTTATAGAAATACCATTCAAAGGGCATACATTACGATTATAAAGAAATTTGTAGGGAAACTCTTTTCCAAGGGGGTGGGGAGAGGATTTCGGAAAATTCACAAAATTCGAGTTTTTCCCTCATAACTTTTAGGAAAATGGGGTTTTTTCAACGAAATTTTATATAAATACCTTTCAAATGGCATACATTACGATTATAAAGTAAATTGTGGGAAAAATGTTATATACTTATAAAGTAAATTGTGGGAGGGGACTTCGGAAAATTCACAAAATCCGAGTTTTTCCCTCATAACTTTTAAGAAAATGGGGTTTTTTCAACGAAATTTTATATAAATACCTTTCAAATGGCATACATTACGATTATAAAGTAAATTGTGGGAAAAATTTTATATACTTATAAAGTAAATTGTGGGAGAGGACTTCGGAAAATTCACAAAATCCGAGTTTTTCCCTCATAACTTTTAGGAAAATGGAGTTTTTTTTCAATGAAATTTTATATAAATTCTAGTTGAATGGAGGTAATCGATTGGTTAAAATTGCCGAAATACTCGGATTTTCAGACGAAATATCTTACAAACTATAGAATTTTCACGTAATGTAAATTTTGAACGGGGTATAGCTATGAAAAGAGCCCAGTAAAATGGGTAGTACCAATACAAAATGGGTGAGGAAGAAAAGTTGCCAACAGGTGGTTACACGAAATTGCACTCAATACTTTAAAGAGTGTCTTCTACTATAGCTTCGGGCTGACCGAAAAGGCGGCGAGCTTGGCAGAAACGTCAGCACGCTGGGTGAAATGCTTAGCGGTATTTCGTCTGCCGCTACGTTCTGAGTTCAAATTTCGCCGAGGTCGACTTTGCCTTTTATCCTTTCGGGGTCGATAAATTAAGTACCAGTTGCGCACTGTGGTCGATGTAATTGACTTGATCCGTTTGTCTGTCCTTGTTTGTCCTCTCTGTGTTTAGCCCCTTGTGGGTAGTAAAGAAATAGGTAATTCGTCTGCCGCTACGTTCTGAGTTCAAATTCCGCCGAGGTCGACTTTACCTTTCATCCTTTCGGGGGTCGATTAAATAAGTACCAGTTACGCACTGGGGTCGATGTAATTGACTTGATCCGCTTGTCTGTCCTTGTTTGTCCTCTCTGTGTTAGCCCCTTGTGAGTAGTAAAGAAATAGGTATTTTCCCCGTCGCTACATTCTGAGTTCAAATTCCGCCGAGGTCGACTTTGCCTTTCATCCTTTCGGGGTCGATTAAATAAGTACCAGTGAAATACTGTGGTCGATGTAATCGACTTACCCCATCCCCGAATTTGCAAGCCTTGTACCAAGAATTTGAAATCAATATTATTATTAGCAGGAGTGGCTGTGTGGTAAGTAGCTTGCTTACCAACCATATGGTTCCGGGTTCAGTCCCACTGCGTGGCATCTTGGGCAAGTGTCTTCTGCTATAACCCCGGGCCGACCAATGCCTTGTGAGTGGATTTGGTAGACGGAAACTGAAGAGGCCTGTCGTATATATGTATGTATATATATATATATATATATATATATATATATATATATATATATATATATATATATTATATATATATATATATATGTATATGTGTGTTTGGGTGTCTGTGTTTGTCCCCCAAGCATTGCTTGACAACCGATGCTGGTGTGTTTACGTCCCCGTAACTTAGCGGTTCGGCAAAAGAGACCGATAGAATAAATACTGGGCTTACAAAGAATAAGTCCCGGGATCGATTTGCTCGACTAAAGGCGGTGCTCCAGCATGGCCGCAGTCAAAATGACTGAAACAAGTAAAAGAGTAAAGAGTGTCTTCCTCTTTTCCCAGAAACATGACTAGACAGTTTCAAAATGAAAGTGAAACAAACTTTCTCAGAAATTATTAGTGTTTATATGTGCACACACACACACAACAGTTACGCATATATCCGTTTCCTAGAACTGATTAACTTTCATTTTCCAGTAACGCCTCACTTTAGCTTCTGACTACCGTCGTTGTTTCCACACACGAAGACATTCCTTCTTCACTTTGAACACGATTCAAACTAGACACAACACAACCAAATAACCAAAACAAATACAGTTTATTTTTCTTCTTCTTGTGTTTATTATCGTCAAAGTGAGTTCCACAACCGTCTTTTGGATTGCGACAGAGATCGAAACCTAAATGTTGATACCACTCAAACTGCTGAATATTTCGTCCAGAGATTGAATTTAAAAAATGTTGCTAAAACCATCTGAAATCCGTTATACACAACATATGATTCGCGGCTCCTTCCAGATTCGTCACCGGGCTCCCTATCCATATATTGGTGATCTTGTAGATTCTATTGTGGCAGGTAGTACCAAGATCAGTAGTATTCCAAAGATAGTCGTCGTTTTACACGAAGGAAATTATTATTCTCTCGATAACAGGAGACTGTGGGTGTTTAAACAACTAGAAGAAAAAGGTTATTGCTCCGAAATAGATGTATATGTCTCGCATGAAAATTTAGTAGGAAATTCTAAGTTCTCTACTATAACAGAAGGGAAGACTATTGATGTCTGTGGATGCGTCCGGAGAGCGATTTGATAAGATCGATGACTGGCATTTGGAACAAGCTCACCTCAGTAATTTTTGGAAGTTATGTGATTAATGCAGCTGTTCTTGGGATCCTGTCAGAAGAAGAACCAAAATTTCTTATTAGTGTTTAAGATAAAAATGAAAAAAAAAAAACAGAAAAAAAGTATCTTTATCGTTTCTTTGGTGAAAATCAATGCTTTACTGATTGACTTCTCTTTAAATATAGAACAAAACCCTGCAATTTCTGTTTATTTTGATTTTATACATTTTCTACCAAATTTTCCATGGCAAGACGGGTGGAAGTCTTTCCTTTTTCCATGGCAAGACGGGTGGAAGTCTTTCCTTTTTCCGTTGTTTCCTCAACTTTTTTAAAATTCTATTTTCATTTAATTTTTATATAATCTTTTGTGATTTCCCTGTATTAACTTCTGTGAAGAATTTGCTTTCAGTGTTGTTATCGACTTTAATTAGACTGGAAAAAAAAATACAGAAAAAATGTCAAAATCTTCAACCTTGGGGACTTTTTGTCCCGATCCTCCCCTTCACATATACACACACACACACATATATATATATATATATATATATATATACTCACACATATATACATACGCTAACTACAAGTCTGTTGAATCATAAAAACGAACAAAGTAATTTTCAATAAAACTTCAGAATTTTCCGCTTGTCCCATTCCTCCCTCTCTCGTAAACACACGCGTATATTATTACTGCAAAGATATCAACAAAATTTCTCTCCTTTTTCTTAAATACCACTTTCAGATACAAAAAAAAAAGGGCATAGTTTCGCATGTCGTAGCACAGATTTCCGTCGATTTCCGTAAAAAACTTTTATTTTTTTACATAAGTAATGAGAGCGAAAGAGACTAAGAGGAAGCGATTTTACGACGAGAAGGTTTCTCTTTGAAGTCGGCCTGTGTGTGTTTGATGGGGTGTGGGAGACAGACAGTATGTTGTGTAAGTGAAGTGCTTCTGTTAGTGTGTGTGAAGAGACAGACATACATATACACATACACCGAGTAAAAAATTACTATGAATCGGCCATACATACATACATACACACACACACACATACATAGATACATACACACACACACATACATAGATACATAACATACACACACACATACTTACACACACACACATAGATACATACACACACACACATACATGCAGACATACATATACCACATACACCGAGTAAAAAATTACACTGAATCGACCATACATACATACACACATACATACATACACATACACACATACATAGATACATACATACACACACCACACATACATGCAGACATACATATACACATACACCGAGTAAAAAATTACGATGAATCGGCCATACATACATACATACCACACACATACTTACACACACACACATACATAGATACATACACACACACACACATACATGCATACATACATATACACATACACCGAGTAAAAAATCAGTTATCTCTCTCTTTCACACATTACTCTCTCTGTCTCTTCGCACACACTAACAGAAGCACTTCACTTACACAACATGCTGTCTGTCTCCCACACCCCATCAAACACACACAGGCCGATTTCAAAGAGAAACCTTCTCATCGTAAAATCGCTTCCTCTTAGTCTCTTTCGCTCTCATTACTTATGTAAAAAAATAAAAGTTTTTTTACGGAAATCGACGGAAATCTGTGCTACGACATGCGAAACTTCGCCAAAAAAAGAACACTCTCTCTCACAAGATAATGATAAAAAAGAAATCCAGACAATTTTTTAAAAAGTGACATTTTGTTCCCCTTGGAGTAAACAGACTGACCAGCTACAAAGAGATCAACAAAAAAGTTTTTTCTTCTTTCCCTCCCTTTTTTTCCTTTCCTTCTTTTTCTTTAACACTACCTTCAGATGCAAGCACACACACGCGCACACACACACGCACGCACACACACACGCGCTCTCTCTCACTTTCTCCCCATTCATCACCCTCTTGTACCATCTTATATCTCTCCCCACCACTACACACTCAATAACACTATAAAATGATCAAATCTTCTCCAAGAACTTTGTTCAATTTGAAAACCCCACTTGAATGGACGAAAGCGTTATTATATGTTATATGATGTATAAAAACATGTAATATACAAATAAATATCTATAAATATAAAACCATCCGAATTTCTGAGTACCTCATTTCTTCTAATATATAATACCTGTACATCATCTCAAAACCCAATATACTCACACATATATACACCCGCTAACTACAAGTCTATTGAATCATAAAAACGAACAAAATTATCTCTCTCTATATAAACGGCAGTTTGTCTGTGCGTGTTTCTGTGTGTCTGTCAGGTTGTACCCTCACCCTGACCACGGCTTTCAACCGATTCTGATGAAACTTGACACACACATAGCCCAATGTCATAATTCAAAACTAACGCAGCGAAAATTTTGAAAAGTTCCCCCAGTTCTGAAAAAAATCGATAAATTCGATATGGGGTCGAGAATAAAAAAAAACAAACCACAGACTGTCTAGGGGACGCAACTCAACCTTTTTTTACTCTCAAAAAAAAATTTACCATAATTTTTTTTCCATTTTTTTGCTATTTTTTGGCTATAACTCTCTAAAAATGCTTTATAGTTATTTCCCTTACAAACCTGAGCAACGCCGGGCGATACTGCTAGTTTTCAATAAAACTTCGTAATTTTCCGCTAATTTCTGTTTCATAGTTTGTTGGGATTTTTTCATTACTTCAAAAGATTACTTTCTGGCAATACTTTGAGCCTACTGCTGTTTTTTAACACTCTTAGATATGCTTTCTTTTAATATATGTATTATTATTATTACTATATATTCCGTGTATATTAATTTGTTTCTTTCTCCCTAAATTCTCTGTCTATCGATGTTTTTGAGACAACGTTTCCATGACACACACACACACACACACACACATAGATGTGTATATATATAGTATATATATATATATATATATATATATATATATATATATATATATATATATATATATATACGTATATATATTATATATATATACATTATATATATACGTATATATATATATATATAATATATATATATATTATATATATACATTATATATATATATATACGTATATATATATACGTGTATATATATATATATAGTATATATATATATATATATATATATATATATTATATATATATATATATATTATATATATATATATATATATATATATATATATATTATATATATATATATATATATATATATATATATATAATATATACGTGTGTGACCTCGTGAAGACTACCTGCAATTTTTTTTTTCCTCTGTCCTCCCGTCTCGGGATCTTTCTTTCTCCTATGTTTCCGACGAAGAGCTCCGCTCGAAACGTCATACCCTCCTTCTTCAATTTTCCTGAGCGCCTAATAATAATAATACTGTAATTGTTCCACGTGTTGTTGTTTTTTCTGTTTTCCCGTTTGGATTAACCTTATATATATAATATATATATATATGTATGGTGTATTATATATATATATATATATATATATATAATATATATATATAATATATATATTATATATATATATATATATATATATATATATATATATGTGTATAATTAATGTGTATTATATATATATATCATATCATATACTCTTTACTCTCTTCTACTTGTTTCAGTTATATGGGTCTCTGCCGAACCGCTAAGTTTTGGGGACGTAAATACACCAACATCGGTTGTCACGCGATGTTGGGGGGGGGACAAACACACACACACACACACACACACACACACACCACCATATATATATATATATATATATATACATATATACGACGGGCTTCTTTCAGTTTCCGTCTACCAAATCCACTCACAAGGCTTTGGTCAGCCTGAGGCTATAGTAGAAGACACTTGCCCAAGGTGCCACGCAGTGGGACTGAACCCGGAACATTATAGTTCGTAAGCAAGCTACTTACCACACAGCCACTCCTACATACATACATACATACATAACCTCTCTCTTTCACTCTCTCTCTCTCTCTCTCTCTCACACACACACACACACACACACACCAGCACCATTGCTCTCTTTGTCTCTTCACACACACACTAACAAAACAAACTTCACATACACACCATACTTTCTGTCTCGCACACTCCATCAAACATACACACACATCAATTCTTTCCCATCACGCCAATTTCAAAAGATAACTTCCTGGTTCTAGTTGCTCTGTCTCTCTCTCTCTCTCCCTCTCCCTCTCTGTTAAGCGAATCTGTAATTAAGATCGTTCCGCCATCCTCCCTGAATAGGAAGGAGCGAGCCTGTTTTCTCTCAGTAATTGCTGTGGCGAAAGAAGTAGTATGGAAGACGAGAAGGAAAGGAATTGCAACAGGCATGTTTATCTCCAGTCTCGAGCTAATCGACTTTTTCGTTTTCCACATGAAACGGAAAATAAGGCTGGAGTAGAAATGCCTGTCGCAAAGTGTGTTTCGTAAAAGTTGGAAGTCTATAGCAAGTATGTTGCGAGTGAAAGAACCTGTTTAAACAGGAGCTGGCAGAATCGTTAGCACGCCGGGCGAAATGCGTAGCCGTATTTCGTCTGCCGCTACGTTCTGGGTTCAAATTCCGCCGAGGTCGACTTTGCCTTTCATCCTTTCAGGGTCGATAAATTAAGTACCAGTTACGCACTGGGGTCGATGTAATCGACTTAATCCCTTTGTCTGTCCTTGTTTGTCCTCTCTGTGTTTAGCCCCTTGTGGGTAGTAAAGAAATAGCTATGTTCTGGGTTCAATTTCCGCCGAGGTCAACTTTGCCTTTCATTCTTTCAGGGTCGATAAATTAAGTACCAGTTACGCACTGGGGTCGATGTAATCGACTTAATCCCTTTGTCTGTCGTTGTTTGTCCTCTCTGTGTTTAGCCCCTTGTGGGTAGTAAAGAAATATCTACGTTCTGGGTTCAAATTCCGCCGAGGTCGACTTTGCTTTTCATCCTTTCAGGGTCGATAAATTAGTACCGTTACGCACTGGAGTCGATGTAATCGACTTACTTAATCCGTTTGTCTGTCTTTGTGTCACTCTCGTGTTTGGTCCCTTGTGGGTAGTAAAGAAATAGCTATGTTCTGGGTTCAATTTCCGCCGAGTCGACTTTGCCTTTCATTCTTTAGGGTCGATAATTAAGTACCAGTTACGACTGGGTCGATGTAATCGATAATCCCTTTGTCGTTGTTTGTCCTCTCTGTGTTTAGCCCCTTGTGGGTAGTAAAGAAATAGCTATGTTCTGGGTTCAAATTCCGCCGAGATCGACTTTGCCTTTCATCCTTTCGGGGTCGATAAATTAAGTACCAGTTACGCACTGGGGTCGATGTAATCGACTTAATCCGTTTGTCTGTCCTTGTTTGTCCCCTCTGTGTTTAGCCCTTTGTGGGTAGTAAAAGAAATAAATATAAAAAAGGAGAAAGCAAAGTCTCCAGTGTGAGGATGTGGTTTGTGGGGTCAACCGCGGCCTCCGCTTAATTTTTTGTTAATCATCATTAATTTAATTGTATTATTTTAATTGTTGGTATTCATACGTTTCGTCCCATTCGATCCCCTGACCCCAATGTTTGTTTTGTCTGTCCCCTCTTTTACTCAACCTTTTTTTTTTACTTGTTTCAGTCATTTGACTGTGGCCATGCTGGACCACCGCCTTTAGTCGATCAAATCGACCCCAGGACTTATTCTTTGTAAGCCTAGTACTTATTTTATCGGTCTCTTTTTTGCCGAACCGCTAAGTTACGGGGACGTAAACACACCAGCATCGGTTGTCAAGCGATGTTGGGGCACAAACACAGACACACAAACACGCACCATACTACATATATTATATAATATATTATATATATATACATATATACGACGGGCTTCTTTCAGTTTCTGTCTACCAAATCCACTCACAAGGCTTTGGTCAGCCCAAGGCTATAGTAGAAGACACTTGCCTAAGGTGCCACGCAGTGGGACTGAACCCGGAACCATGCGGTTCGTAAGCAAGCTACTAACCACACAGCTCTCTCTCTCTCTCTCTCTCTCTCTCTCTCTCTCTCTCTCTCTCTCTCTCTCTCTCTCTCTCTCTCTCTCTCTCTCTCTCGTTTTTACGCCGACTTCAAAATGTTTACCAACATTTGTAAAAAAATTTTTTAATTTGACGGTAAACGACGATCTTTTTCAGAAACATAAACAAATAGGCGCAGGAGTGGCTGTGTGGTAAGTAGCTTGCTAACCAACCACATGGTTCCGGGTTCAGTCCCACTGCGTGGCACCTTGGGCAAGTATCTTCTGCTATAGCCCCGGGCCGACCAATGCCTTGTGAGTGGATTTGGTAGACGGAAACTGAAAGAAGCCTGTCGTATATATGTATATGTATTTATGTGTATATGTTTTGTGTGTCTGTTTGTCCCCCACCATCGCTTGACAACCGATGCTGGTGTGTTTACGTCCCCGTCACTTAGCGGTTCGGCAAAAGGGACCGATAGAATAAGTACTGGGCTTACAAAGAATAAGTCCCGGGGTCGATTTGCTCGACTAAAGGCGGTGCTCCAGCATGGCCGCAGTCAAATGACTGAAACAAGAAAAAGAGTAAATGCATGTGGTTTATTTTGACATAAATGGTATCTTATATCGAATGCTTGCCGCCCGTCACGCTTTATATGTTGAACACTGGTAGTTGTATAATAATAATAATAATAATAATAATAATAATAATAATAATTGTGTACAGTGCTCAGGTGCACTACAACTCATCTAAAGTGTATATATAATCAGGTGTAGTTTCGGCGGATTTCGGAAAGCGTGAGGGCCTTAAAGGATGCAGTGTCATGGCAGTCAACAACTGACGCAGGCAGTTTATTCCATGCTTCAGTAACTCTGTGCTAAAAATTACAGCTATATAAGATGTACTTGTATGAAATAAAATTACCAGAGACATAACACGTTGTTTACAAATATTTTTTTCAACTCGAGGTACAAGGCCCGAAATGGATCTTTTCTGTTTGACCGGCAGTTTTTTAAAATAATTTCCACGTAACTAAACACTTTTAAACTTCGTATACTGGTAGAATGTGTTTATAAAACATCTTTTTCTCTTGGCTTTATTGAGAAAATTCTATAGTTTGTAAGATATTTATGGTTTTTTTTTTCAATTTCTGCAATTACAACCAATCACTGACGTCTATTGAGGTAAAAACCATCGATCTTTTCGGTTTGACCGGCAGTTTTTTAAAATAATTTCCACGTAACTAAACACTTTTAAACTTCGTACGTTGGTAGAATGTGTTTACAAAACATCTTTTTCTCTTGGCTTTATTGAGAAAATTCTATAGTTTGTAAGATATTTATTGTTTTTTTTTCTTCAATTTCTGCAATTTCAACCAATCACTGACGTCTATTGAGGTAAAAACCATCGATCTTTTCGGTTTGACCGGCAGTTTTTTAAAATAATTTCCACGTAACTAAACACTTTTAAACTTCGTATACTGGTAGAATGTGTTTATAAAACATCTTTTTCACTTTGCTTTATTGAGAAAATTCTATAGTTTGTAAGATATTTATTGTTTTTTTTTCTGCAATTTCAACCAATTATTGACGTCTATTGAGGTGAAAACATTCTGTGCCATATGAATATGTCCCTCATTTAAGAAATAGATAGGGTTTATTTACATTTCTAAATAAAAAAAAATAACCTTCTGCCACCCCTAACCCTAACCCTAAAACAGATTGAAATGCAATAGATCGATACTAGGGTCATAATTATGTGTGACAATTTCATATGACGCCGCTAGAAAAAACTGCCGTTCAAACCGAAAAGATCCGATTAGATCGACCCTAGTATGCACTGGTATTTATTTATCGACCTCGGAAGGACGAAAGGCAAAGTCGACCTCGGCGAAGTGCTATTTTCAGAATATTCACAGCAGTTTATTTATAAAAACTTCGGTTAATAATCTTTTAATCTCTTTTACTTGTTTCAATCATGTGACTGCGGCCATGCTGGAGCACCGCCTTTAGTCGAGCAAATCGACTCCATGACTTATTCTTTGTAAGCCTAGTACTTATTCTATCGGTCCCTTTTGCCGAACAGCTAAGCTACAGGGGCGTAAACACACAAGCATCGGTTGTCAAGCGATGTTGGTTGACAAACACAGATACAAATATATACGCACACACATGCATATATATATATATATATATGTAGGTCCCGGGTTGAGTCGGGGTTAACCACAGTAAATAAGGTACTCAATACATGGCAGAGTAAATTAATTTATTTTATAGAAGGAGCTTCTACAGGATGAAACAGTTCTAGTCCTGTAGAAGCTCCTTCTATAAAATAAATATATATATATATATATATATATATATATATATTTCTTTTTTTTTCTTTACTTGTTTCAGTCATTTGACTGCGGCCATGCTGGAGCACCGCCTTTAATCGGGCAACTCGACCCCGGGACTTATTCTTTGTAAGCCCAGTACTTATTCTATCGGTCTCTTTTGCCGAACCGCTAAGTGACGGGGACGTAAACACACCAGCATCGGTTGTCAAGCAATGCTAGGGGGACAAACACACACACATACATATATATACATACGATGGGCTTCTTTCAGTTTCCGTCTACCAAATCCACTCACAAGGCTTTGGTCGGCCCGAGGCTATAGTAGAAGACACTTGCCCAAGGTGCCACGCAGTGGGACTGAACCCGGAACCATGTGGTTGGTAAACAAGCTACTTACCACACAGCCACTCCTGCGCCTAACATAATGCAAACGTGTAGCTTTTTTGTGCATTTTGTTTGCAGAAAATAAAGAAATATTTGCCGGACAGCAAATAGAGACTCGAGCATTGCTTAGAAAATAATTTTCAGTTTTAACCTTGTATATAGTATGCACTAGGGATTTTGACCTTTAAATTTTGGGGAAAAAATGCAGATTATACTCGAGGATTTACAGTAGACAACACTTCAGTCCTGTGACAGCATGAAAAGCAGATGTTAAATGATGATTATGATTAACACAATCCATAAAAATCAAAATACAATTAATGAATGTCCCTTATAGGGTAATTTGTTTCTCTTTGATCATAACAACAAGAAAGATGAAAGTTTAGGTTGTTTCTAATAGAACTAAGGTTATAGAATTATCAAATCCTTAGTCTTATTCACCTATAGTGAGTAAAACTTGAAAATATATCTACAAGATTAATCTTATACTTTTAAATGACAGTATACATGTCTGTTTATAGTCTTATTTAATGGCTCAAACACAAAGATATTAGATAAAGAAGTTATAACTCACACCATTACATTTTCACTTACATGGTAAAAAAAAATCAAAGTCCATTTCACTGTAACTTGTAGCTCTTATACTATTGACTTCTTGTTCTTAAATATTTTTCACATCGGAAAAACTGCATCAAAATGTTTTGGTTTATATTTCATTTTTTTTTTTTTTTTTAAGAATCAGAAAATACTTCAGACTTCAACATTTACTAGTACAAATATGCACTACACTTAAATACTTCTTACATATAATGGTGCTCTTGCCAGCATTAGGAAGGATATACACAAAAAGTGACCACCTGATAGGTAAGATCATATTAAATGATATCCAACTATTTTTAGACCACTATGGAGTTAGTAGTCACTTTCTTTTGTAATGGCCTCTATCATTCTAAAACTGTTGACAGGCACATTTGTATGGTTTAGAAGCTCACTTTTCCATTAAATGGTTCTAGGTTCAGTCCAACAGCACAGAAACAAGTAAAAGATAAAAGAAACTAGAAGTATTGAGAAGCAAAGTCAGTTTTATATCATAAAAAATTTTGTGAGAGCCTCACTTGATCTGCAGAAACAGCAGCCACAGACTGCTTAAATGACAAGATGGTCGTGATTAATGCTTTTGCCCAAAATTCTACATAATCAGAGATCACCCGGTACTAAATAATAAATTTGGTTAGAAAGCAATTTCCAAAAATCTGACAAGAATTCATTCACCTGACCTCACTCATTCTACAATGTCACTAATAAAAAACAATTTTGAAAAGACAAATTTCTATTATAAACTAAAAAGTTATCTAGCTCATCCAATCTGGATAAGAATGTGATTTCTAAAAACCCATCAATGAAGAAATATTTCCAAGCCAACTATAATTACAAGTTACTATTCATACACAAACCTCTCATCACATCACTTGGCACAAAGCTACCTCCCTCAATACTCTTCCCCATCTCCCATTCAGTTGAGGAATGTTGTTTTACAGGTTACCTGGTGACCTTACTGCTGCTGAGGCCAAGTAAAAAGTACTCAGTACTCTCTGTAAAGTGGTTGGCATCAGGAAGGGTATCCAGCCATATAAATCATGCCAAAGTAGACAGTAGAGTCTGGTACAGTCTTCTGATTTGAAAAGATGATGATGATATATTACAAACACACACATACATATAAATACATATATACACACACACAATGAGCTTCTATCAGATTCAGTCTACCAAATTCACTCATAACGTTTTGGCTAATCCAGAGCTATCAAGAAGACAGTTGCCCAGGGTACCACACAGTGGGACTAAACACAAAACTGCATGGCTGGGAAACAAATTTTTTAATCACACAATCCTGTATATGATTTATTGTTGCTATGTCTTACATCTATACTTTCTACAGATTTATGAAAGAGAAAAACCAAAATTTCACATTCAAAAGGGTACATAAAATTATTTCACTGGGAAATTCAAAATGAATGTAGTCATTTTATTGTGGAAACACTACCACACCTTGGCCTGTACCACTCATATATTACCTGTATAGAAACACATTGCTCTGATAAGCTTCACACTGTGACCAGAAACTTAAGCTGAAAGGTAAACAATAGACAGATAAGAAAATCAAGTGCATATGTGAAGCAGGAATTAATAGTTTTCTACATGGGGTGATTTACACTTGCAGCTAAATAACTCTAAGAAAAATACAATACAGACACACAATTTAATAGTCCTACATAATACATTTAGTAACTATTTCACTAGAGTTTTAATTCAATAACCACTGTACACAGTTCATTTAGTAATCACTTCACTGTAGTCTTTCTTACATAGTACATTTAATCAGCACTTCATCATTGCATTACCCACTCTCTCCAATCCCCAATTCACTTCACAATATACGCCTCCTTGTAACTTGGGGATATGGCCCCTTCCCTCTCCTCATTATATCTTCACTATCTTCTCTCTCTCTCTCTCTCTTCACCCAAGATAACCATGTTTCTCTTGTAATATATATATATATATATACGATGGGCTTCTTTCAGTTTTCGTCTATCAAATCCACTCACAAGGCTTTGGTCGGCCCGAGGCTATAGTTGAAAACACTTGCTCAAGGTGCCACGCAGTGGGACTGAACCCGGAACCATGTGGTTGGTAAGCAAGCTACTTACCACACAGCCACTCCTACGCCTATATTGACATTATTACCGGAAAACGAAATCGAAAACTAAAATTGTGCAATGGGTGTATAAAAAGAAGTGTTGAAAACGAAACTGAAAATATATGTGCAGAGAGCAATGGGAGTGTGGGAGAGGACTTTAAAAAATTCACACGATCCGAAGTTTTTCCCTCGTAACTTTTAGGAAAATGAAAGATGGTGGTGACCCCTGCTGTACTCTTTCACCACAACTTTCTCTCACTCTTACTTCCTGTTTCTGTTGTACCTGTATTTCAAAGGGCTGGCCTTGTCACTCTCTGTGTCACGCAGAATATCCTCGAGAACTACGTTAAGGGTGCACGTGTCTGTGGAGTGCTCAGCCACTTACACGTTAATTTCACAAGCAGGCTGTTCCGTTGATTCGGATCAACCGGAACCCTCGTCGTCGTAACCGACGGAGTGCTTCCATATATATATATATATCTATATATAAACGGCAGTTTGTCTGTCTGTGTGTCTGTGTGTCTGTTTGCTTGTACCTTCACCCTGACCATGGCTTTCAACCGATTCTGATGAAACTTGACACAGACATAGCCCAATGTCATAATTCAAAACTAACGCAGCGAAAATTTTGAAAAGTTCCCCCAGTTCTGAAAAAAATCGATAAATTCGACATGGGGTCGAGAATTAGAAACACAAACCACAGACTGTCTAGGGGACGCAACTCGACCTTTTTAACTCTCAAAAAAATAATTTACCATAATTTTTTTTCCAGTTTTTTCTATTTTTTGGCTATAACTCCCTAAAAATGCTTTATAGTTATTTCCCTTACAAACCCGAGCAACGCCGGGCGATACTGCTAGTATATATATAACCTGAACTAACTAGATGTAAGGGGAAAAAAAGGAGATAAAAGATAAGTAATAATAAAACAATAGTTTTGATATATAGAGATAAGTGGCTGATAATAGGTTTTAGAGTTTTGTCGTGGGGTGGTTAAAGTCATAAATCACTTCCTAGTTTCGGCGGTGGGGAGGTTGAAATTTGATATTGTTGTGATGAGTGATCAGTCTACACCTATCCACCACTACAGGTTTATAGCTTTAAGTTTATAGCGTGTGTGTGCGTGCATATACACACATACATACATACATACATACATACATACATGCGTACGTACGTATTTACATACATACATGCATACATACATACATACATACATACATAAATGCATACATACATACACACAGGCGTACATACGTACATACATACATGCATACATGCGTGTATACATACATACACACATACATACATACATACATACATACATTGTTTTGGCATCCTTTCTGTCTCGGGAGACAATGGAGTTTGTTTGTTTGTTTTTGTTTTTTCCAGTTTCAGCTCTTGAGCTGTGGCCATGCTGGGGCACCGCCATTGTGGTGAAAGAGTACAGCAGGGATCACCACCCCCTGCCGGAGCCTCGTAGAGCTTTTAGGTGTTTTCGCTCAATAAACACACACAACGCCCAGTCTGAGAATCGAAACCGCGATCCTGCGACCGCGAGTCCGCTGCCCTAACCACTAGGCCATTGCGCATTTTTTTTTTTTTTTTTTTTAGGTCTAGTCCGGCTGTTATATATACACACATACATACATACATACATACATACATACATACATACATACATACATACATACATACATGCGTACGTACGTATTTACATACATACATACATACATACATACATACATACATACATAAATGCATACATACATACATACACACAGGCGTACATACGTACATACATGCATACATGCGTGTATACATACATACACACATACATACATACATACATACATACATACATAAATGCATACATACATACATACACACAGGCGTACATACGTACATACATGCATGCATACATGCGTGTATACATACATACACACATACATACATACATACATACATACATACATACATACACACAGGCGTACGTACGTACATACATACATGCATACATGCGTGCATACATATGTACACACATACACACATACATACATAGACACAGGCGTACGTACGTACATACATGCATGCATGCATACATGCGTCCATACATATATACACACATACATACATACATAAATACATACATACGTACATACACACAAGCGTACGTACGTACATACATACATGCATGCATGCATAAATGCGTGCATACATACATACATACATGCATAAGTACATATATATAACGAACTAACTGTTACTTCCTCAGATGCAGCACGGATTTTTGTCAGTGAACAGTTCGCAGTCTTAAAGCGACGAAAAAATATATATATTTTGACAGATTAGGCGCAGGAGTGGCTGTGTGGTAAGTAGCTTGCTAACCAACCACATGGTTTCGGGTTCAGTCCCACTGCGTGGCATCTTGGGCAAGTGTCTTCTGCTATAGCCTCTGGCCGACCAAAGCCTTGTGAGTGGATTTGGTAGACAGAAACTGAAAGAAGCCCATTGTATATATGTGTATATATATATATATATATATATATAAATATATATATATATATGTATGTGTGTGTATATGTTTATGTGTCTGTGTTTGTCTATCTAGCATTGTTTGACAACCGACGATGCTGGTGTGTTTACGTCCCCGTCACCTAGTGGTTCGGCAAAAGGGACCGATAGAATAAGTACTGGGCTTACAAAGAATAAGTCCTGGGGTTGATTTGCTCGACTAAAAGGCAGTGCTCCAGCATGGCCACAGTCAAAATGACTGAAACAAGTAAAAGAGTAAAGAGAGAGATTAAACTTAAATGTTGAAGTGAATCGAACGACTTTTGTGTGTTTCTTAAATGGCTTACAAACACCTTCCACATTGCAATTGTTATAATACTATTGAAATCACAAATTAGGCTTTTCCTCAGGAACTTCGACGCTGCATATCCTTTGAAGGGTTCAGATCCTTACTTACACACACACACACATATATATGCACACACACACACATATACATTTACATACACATACACACACACACACATATATACATACAGGGGCGGACTGGCCGATGGCAACTGGGCCCCTCTGCCATTAGAATCCTTATATGGGGGTCCTTGTTAACCATGTTAGAATCTAAGGGACCCATCACCTCAAGTTTGAGAATCTTTTATTCACTCCTAGAAGAATGCATTCATTATTTCAGACTGGCTGTGTTTGTAGACCAGTGGTTTTCAACCAGGGTTCCGCAGAACCTTAGGGTTCCGCCAGTACAGTCCAGGGGTTCCGCAAGAAGTTACAAAACTGCTAAAATCGGCAGTAATTTTTAATTCTCCTGTGCAGATGTGTGTGCATAAAACTATTAAATTATTGCACAGGGGTTCCTCGAGCCAGTGAAATGTTTCCTTGGGGGTTCCGCTCCAGCAAAAAGTTTGAAAAGCACTGTTGTAAACAGTTGAAAAGAATACTTTTAACAAAAAAAAAACAATATTTTAAGACCCAGTCAGTCACTGTACACACACACACACACACACACACACACACACAAATTCACTCTCTCACTCCATTTGTCCCATGACATTGTTATACCATTGGAAATTTAGCTACACAAAGTATATTACACGAAAGATGTGTGTGTCTCTCTCTATCGGTCTCTTTGGCCGAACAGCTAAGTTATGGGGATGTAAACACACCAGCATCGGTTGTCAAGTGATGTTGGGGGGATAAACACAGACACACAAACATACACACACATATATACACATATGTTCTGTCTACCAAATCCACGCTACTATGAAAGGTGCCACACAGTGGGACTGAACCCAGAACCATGTGGTTGGTAAGCAAGCTACTTACCACAGAGCCACAAGTATATTTAGTAAACTCTTTGAACATGAGAATCATATTCATGATACTAATTAACATGTGATTTGATCTTAAATCTTAATCACTTAAATGTTAGTAGTTGTTTTTGCCTTGTGTGTACCTTTAGCCCTTTTCATATCAACCCAGCTGAAACCGCCTCTGGCTCTGAGTACAAATGTCTTGTTTTCATAAGTTTTGAATTAAAATCTTCCACCAAACCTCAGTCACAGTTTATATTCCTAACACTAGCAGAATGATAACTAAGTTATTTTACGAACTTCTTTGTTATATTTAAAATTAATTGAAAGAAACACAGAGCATCTCAACAGAAATATGGTAACAAAGGGGTTAAGATATATAATAGAGAAACAATTCTTAACCCTTTCATTACAAACCCAGCTGAAAATCGGCTCTGGTTCTGTAGTACAAACATCTTGTTTTCATAAGTTTTGAATTAAAATCTTCCACCAAACCTCAGTCACAATTTATTTTTCCTAACACTAGCTGAATGATATCTAAATTATTTTACCAAATTTTTTGATTGTATTTAAAGTAATTGAATGAAACACAGAGCATCTCAGTATAAATACAGTAAGGAAATGGTTAAGGTGGAATTTTCTGAGGTACATGTACATATTTTATTGTTTGTCTATTATTATCACCACTCGAAATATATTTGATATTTTGGATGTAATAATCCAAGATTATTTTAGCAGTTATTTTCATTTCATATATTCTTTTCTGTGCTTGTTGTCTTCCCTCAACTATAAATTTTCATCTCACTGTAGTTACTCTTTTACTTGTTTCAGTCATTTGACTGCGGCCATGCTGGAGCACCGCCTTTAACCGAGCAACTCGACCTCGGAACTTATTCTTTGTAAGCCCAGCACTTATTCTAAGTGACGGCAACGTAAACACACCAGCAATGCTAGTGGGACAAACACAGACACACAAACATACACACACACATATATATATATATATATATATACACACACACATATATACTATGGGCTTCTTTCAGTTTCTGTCTACCAAATCCACTCACAAGGCATTGGTCGGCCCGAGGCTATAGTAGAAGACACTTGCTCAAGGTGCCACGCAGTGGGACTGAACCCGGAACCATATGGTTCATAAGCAAGCTACTTACCACACAGCCAATTTTCTTAAGCTGCAGAAAGATATAAGCAGCCTCATACCACTTATATCATAGTCTTCTCCCCGCACCCTTTCCTTATTTACATATTTTTCTTTTCCTTTTTTATTCACATAGGCGTAGGAGTGGCTGTGTGGTAATTAGCTTGCTTACCAACCACATGGT
>NC_043023.1:7801164-7803664 GCF_006345805.1 Octopus sinensis
ATGAACACACACACATACACACACAAAACGTGAGCACACACACAGAGGCACACACATACATGCACAGGCACACATACCCAAGCACTCATGCTCACATACACACACAAGCACGCATACACACACACATACAGATATGCATAGACACACAGAAGCACAGTAGTTTACAGACACATAAACAAGTGTACACGTATAAAGGTCTATAAATTTGTGAATATATGTGTGTGTACGTGTGTGTCTGTGTGTGTGTACATAGATAAAGATATATATATATACTCTTTTACTTTTTTACTTGTTTCAGTCATTTGTAAGCCCAGTACTTATTCTATTGGTCTCTTTTGCGAACCGCTAAGTGACGGGGACGCAAACACACCGGCATCAGTTGTCAAGCAATGTTGTCAAGCAATGCTAGGGGGACAAACACAGAAACACACATAATATATATATATATATATATACATATATACGACAGGCTTCTTTCAGTTTCCGTCTACCAAATCCACTCACAAGGCATTGGTTGGCCCAGGGCTATAGCAGAAGACACTTGCCCAAGGTGCCACACGGTGGGACTGAACCCGGAACCATGTGGTTGGTAAACAAGCTACTTACCACACAGCCACCCCTGTGCCTATATATATATATATACATATATACGACGGGCTTCTTTCAGTTTCTGTCTACCAAATCCACTCACAAGGCTTTGGTCGGCCCAGGGCTATAGCAGAAGACACTTGCCCAAGGTGCCACACGGTGGGACTGAACCCGGAACCATGTGGTTGGTAAACAAGCTACTTACCACACAGCCACCCCTGTGCCTATATATATATATATACATATATACGACGGGCTTCTTTCAGTTTCTGTCTACCAAATCCACTCACAAGGCTTTGGTCGGCCCAGGGCTATAGCAGAAGACACTTGCCCAAGGTACCACGCAGTGGGACTGAACCCGGAACCATGTGGTTGGTTAGCAAGCTACTTACCACACAGCCACTCCTGCATCTATATCTGTATGTGTGTATATAAATATATATATAAGTATCTGTCTTTGAGTCATCAGGTCACTATAACTTTTTCTGCTTAAATATAAAATACACGCACACATACACACACTCATGTTTTCTGTTCTATTTCCATCAAAGCCTATATATCTATATATATAAAGATGAGAATGTGTGTCTGTCTGTGTGTCTGTCTTTGAGTCTGTGTGAATCCCTAAAACTTGAGAACTACACAACCAATTTCATTCAAATTTTCACGTGTCTTACTTAGGGTCCATGGAGTGTCATGGGCCAAAAAAATTTTTAGCTTTTTGCCTAAAGCAATATCATATCTTCTCCACTATTTCAGTATTACGTGTCAAAAGTGAAACAATAGCATCTCTCTATTGTAATGTCAGATACTTTCATTTTGATAGTTTCACTTTAATACTGAAACTATTAAAGTGAAACTATTATCTCATATATATATATATATATATGTATGTATGTATGTATGTATGTATGTATGTGAGATAATAGTTTCACTTTAATAGTTTCAGTATTAAAGTGAAACTATCAAAGTGAAAGTATCTGACATTACAATAGAGAGATGCTATTGTTTTCACTTTTGACACGTAATACTGAAATATGGAGAAGATATGATATTGCTTTAGGCAAAAAGCAAAGTTTTTTTTTGCCCCATTACACTCCATGGACCCTAATAAGACACGTGAAAATTTGAATGAAATTGGTTTTGTTAGTCTCCTCAAGTTTTAGGGGTTCACACAGACTCAAAGACACACACAGACAGATACACAGACAGACACACAGACAGATACACAGACAGACACACAGACAGATACACAGACAGACACACATCTCATCTTTATATCTTAGATAGAGTAGGCTTTGATGGAAATAGAACAGAAAACACGAATGTGTGTAATGTGGTAAAATCGTGTACCCATATATGCATGTGGTGTATGTATATATATATATATATATATATAATCAAAAAATATATATAGATATACTAATATATATATATATAATATATATATATATAATATATTTATATAAGCTATATAATATATATATATATATATATATATAAGTAAATACATACATACATACATATATATTATATATCTTTATATATATAAAACTGAGAATGTCTGTCTGTCTGTCTGTCTGTCCGTCTGTCTGTCTGTGTGTTTCCCTAAAACTTGAGAACTACACAATCAATTTCATTCAAATTTTCACGTGTCTTACTTAGGGTCCATGTAGTGTCATAGGCTCCCCAAATGTTTAACTTCTTGCCTAGTGTGAGCCCACAACAATATCATATCTTCTCCACTATTTCAGTATTACGTGTCAAAAGTGAAACAATAGCATCTCTCTATTGTAATGTCAGATACTTTCACTTTGATAGTTTCACTTTAATACTGAAACTATTAAAGTGAAACTATTATCTCACATACATACATACATACATACATACATATATATATATATATGTATAT
>NC_043023.1:7813664-7881164 GCF_006345805.1 Octopus sinensis
TCGGTAATTTCAACCAATCAATGACGTGTATTCAGCTGAATAAAATTACTGCTGTTGTTTGTCAACAACAACTTCCAGCGGTGTATATTTCTTTTTAACCCTAACCCTAAAACCTTAACCCTAACCCTAAGATCTTAACCCTAACCCTAAAACCCTAACCCTAACCCTAAAACCCTAACCCTAAAACCCTAACCCTAACACCTTAACCCTAACCCTAAAACCTTAAAGCTAAAAACCAGTACAAATGCATGAACGATGTCATAAATAACAGTGACAAACGAAAAATACATCGCCGATAGTTGTTGTTGACAAACAACAGCAGTAATTTTATTCAGCTGAATACACATCATTGATTGGTTGAAATTACGGAAATACAACAACTTTAACGTGAAATAACTTCGTAAATATAAGCTTTTCTCAAAACTGCTAAGAGTAAAAGATGTTTTATACGACACATTCTACCAGTGTCCGAAGTTTGAAAGTGTTTAGTTACAAAAAATTATTTTTTAAATCTGTAGGTCAAAAGGTAAAAATCCACCCCTTTCATTGAAGGGTTTTTGATTAAGATCACTTTAACCCTTTTCTTACTATATTTCTGTTGAAAGGCACTGACTTTGGTTCAGTTACTTTTGAAAATAATGAAGAATTTAGTAAAATCAGCGTCGCCTTACTGGCACATGTGCCAGTGGCACATGAAAAACAACATTCAAGCGCGGTCGTTGCCAGAGCTGCTGGACTGGCTCCTGTGCAGGTAGCACGTAAAAACACCTTTTGAGCGTGGTCATTGCCAGTACCACCTGACTGGCCCTCGTGCCGGTGGCACATAAAACCACCCACTACACTCTTGGAGTGGTTGGCGTTAGGAAGAGCATCCAGCTGTAGAAACTCTGCCAGATCAGATTGGAGCCTGGTGTAGCCTCCTGGCTCACCAGTCCTCAGTCAAATTGTTCAACCCATGCCAGCATGGAAACTCTTTTACTCTTTACTCTTTTACTTGTTTCAGTCATTTGACTGCGGTCATGCTGGAGCATCGCCTTTAGTCGAGCAAATCGACCCCAGGACTTATTTTTTTGTAAGCCCAGTACTTAGTCTATCGGTCTCTTTTGCTGAACCGCTAAGTGACGGGGACATAAACACACCAGCATCGGTTGTCAAACAATGCTAGATGGACAGACACATAAACATATACACACAAACACACACACACATATATATATATATACATATATACAATGGGCTTCTTTCAGTTTCTGCCTACCAAATCCACTCACAAGGCATTGGTCGGCCCAAAACTATAGCAGAAGACACTTGCCCAAGATGCCACACAGTGGGACTGAACCCGGAACCATGTGGTTGGTTAGCAAGCTACTTACCCCACAGCCACTCCTGCGCCTGGAAAGCGGACATTAAATGATGATGACGATGATGATGAACTTTATCATTATTATTAAGCTGGTGTTTGGAACATAAATTAACATAAAATTTTGATGAAGGTTTTAATCTAGATCACTTTAACCCTTTTGTTACCATATTTCTGTTGAAATACACTGTCTTTGTTTCAGTAAATTTTAGTGAATAATGAAGAATTTAGTAAAATAACTTTATCATTATTAATCTACTGTTTGGTACCTAAATTAACATGTCACTATAAACTAGGGAGTTTTTGCCAAAGAATAAGGGGCAGTCCTTGGCAGGTTAGTACTCAAAGAATTCGAAGGAAAATTTATGTGTGACCGAGACTTTTGGAAATATGCTGTGCTTGAGAAAACCTGGCGAGCCAAATGAAACCATAACCTCATGGTCTACGCCAGGGGTGTAACCAACCCACTTATGTGTACCTTTCCTTCATTGGACACTAAATTCTGCTTGTGAAGACCTGTTGAGGCAAGTGAAATCAAAATCAAATTCGATAACTGGCCTCTGCTAGTGGAGCGCTAAGAGCACCATCCGAGTGTGATCGTTGCCAGAGCAGCTGACTGGCTTCCATACTGGTGGCTCGTAAAAAGCACCATTCAAGCGTGATCATTACCTGTGTCACATAACTGGCACTTGTGCTGGTGGCACGTGAAAAAGCATTCAAGCGAGGTCATTGCCAGTGCCGCTGGACTGGCTCCTGTGCAGGTGGCATGTAAAAAACACCATTTGAGTGTGGTCATTGCCAGTACTGCTTGACTGGCCATCGTGCTAGTGGCATGTAAAAGCACCCACTACACTCTCAGAGTGGTTGGCGTTAGGAAGGGCATGTAGCTGTAGAAACTCCGCCAGATCAAGATTGCAGCCTGGTGCAGCCATCTGGTTCGCCAGTCCTCAGTTAAATCGTCCAACCCATGCTATCATGGAAAGTGGATGTTAAACGATGATGATGATGATGATTATCATCATCATCATCATTTAGCGTGCGCTTTCCATGCTAGCATGGGTTGGATGGTTCAACTGGGATCTGGGAGCCAGAAGGCTGCACCAGGCCCAGTCTGATCTGGCAATGTTTCTATGGCTGGATGCCCTTCCTAACGCCAACCACATCGTGTGTGTAGTGGGTGCTTTTTATGTGACACTGGCACAGGTGCCAGACGGGGCTGGCAAACGGCCATGATCGGATGGTGCTTTGTACGTGCCACCGGCACAGGTGCCAGACGGGACTGGCAAACGGCCACGGTTGGATGGTGCTTTGTACGTGCCAGACGGGGCTGGCAATGGCCACAATCGGATGGTGCCTTTTACATGCTACCGGCATGGAGGCCCGTCGGGGCAGCGCTGGCAACGGCCACGTTTGAATGGCTTGCTAACATGCTACTGGCACTGATATCATAGCTACAATTTCCATTGATGTAATTCTAAAGATACTAAATAAAGGTATCATGATCATAATTGATCGTAAGACAACCAGATCAAGGCTGTTCTGAGCCTAAACTCTTTACTCTTTTACTTGTTTCAGTCATTTGACTGCGGCCATGCTGGAGCACCGCCTTTAGTCGAGCAAATCGACCCCGGGACTTATTCTTTGTAAGCCCAGTACTTATTCTATCAGTCTCTTTTGCCGAACCCCTAAGTGACGGGGACATAAGCACACCAGCATCAGTTGTCAAGCAATGCTAGGGGGACAAACACAGACACACAAACACACACACACACACACATATATATATATATATATATATATATATATATATATATATAAAACAAATCAATTGCGATAAAATAAAATAATTATAATCGCTGGTATATATATATATATATATATATATATATATATATATATATACATATATACGACAGGCTTCTTTCAGTTTCCATCTACCAAATCCACTCACAAGGCATTGGTCAGCCCGGGGCTATAGTAGAAGACACTTGCTCAAGATGCCACGCAGTGGGACTGAATCCAGAACCATGTGGTTGGTAGGCAAGCTACTTACCACACAGCCACTCCTGCGCCTGAACTAAAGATGAACTAAATTTAACTAATTACATCCTTTATATTATTTTCAGCCTCCTGGAAGCAAAGGGGAACGTCAGTGTGATGGGAAGTCGAAAATACCACCTGCTGATGGAACTTACACGTTACTCTCTCCAGGGCCTTACACTTTACGGTTTGAAGAAACTGAATATCACAAAAGTATGTATGTTTACTGTTGCTGTTTGTCGCCTCCACCTTCCTGGGCCTCTTGTATCTCTCTCACCTGTATCCCTTCAAAGTTTACCTATTTCTTTACTACCCACAAGGGGCTAAATATAGAGTGGACAATCAAGGACCGACAAACGGATTAAGTCGATTATATCGACCCCAGTGCGCAACTGGTACTTATTTAATCGACCCCGAAAGGATGAAAGGCAAAGTCGACCTCGGCGGAATTTGAACTCAGAACGTTGCGGCAGACGAAATACCACTAAGCATTTCGCCCGGCATGCTAATGTCTCTGCCAGCTCATCGCCTTTAAGTTGACCATTTACTTTAACCATCAAGCTCACCTCCACCCTTTTCATCATTCTCTACATCCACCTGTGAGGAGGCATAATGACCCAGTGGTTAGGGCAGCAGACTCACGGTCGTAGGATCGCAGTTTCAATTCCAAGACTGGACGTTGTAAGTGTTTATTGAGCAAAAATAGCTAAAGCTCCACGAGGCTCTAGCAGGGGTGGTGGCGAACCCTGCTGTACTCTTTCACCACAACTTTCTCTCACTCTTCCTTCCTGTTTCTGTTGTACCTGTATTTCAAAGGGCCAGCCTTGTCACACTCTGTGTCACACTGTGTCACACTGAATCTCCCTGAGAAGTATGTCTGTGGAATACTCGGCCACTTGCACGTTAATAAATGAGCTGCAATGTCACTGGTGCCAAGCTGTATCAGCCCCTTGACGATGATATTGGTCGTGGTGGTGGTAGTGGTGATGGTGGTGGGGTGAAGGTGGTGGTGGTAGTGGTTGTGATGACAATGATATTGGTGGTGGTGATGAAAATGATATTGGTGGTGGTGGTAGTGGTGATGGTGGTGGTGGTGGTAGTGGTTGTGATGACAATGATATTGGTGGTGGTGGTGGTGGTGGCGGTGGTGGTGATGATTTAATTACATTTCTTTTTCTTTTTTTTTTCACTACATTTTCACAGACTCACCATTTCGAATCTCATTACACCAATATGGAGATAACAGCTTCTACTGTATCTTGCTGGACCAGATTCCTCACAACAACGAAGCTTCTACCATTGGGACATACTGTGATGTAAGTATCCTTGGGGGTTCTCAGCCAGGGGTGGGGGACGAACCCAACACAATCACATTGATACAAGCAATCTCCTCTACAGCAAGACCCCTGTTTCTGCCTCTCTGCCTCTCCGTCACACTCAAATCTTACATCATCTGATGCAAGATCACCCCTCCTGTGTCCCCTCTCTTCTCAAGGAATCTTTGCCTTTATATATATATATATATATATATATATAGGCGTAGGAGTGGCTGTGTGGTAAGTAGCTTGCTTAAGAACCACATGGTTCCGGGTTCAGTCCTACTGCATAGCATCTTGGGCAGGTGTCTTCTACTATAGCCTTGGGCTGACCAAAGCCTTGTGAGTGGATTTGGTAGATGGAAACTGAAAGAAGCCCATCACATATATGTGTATATATATATAAATTTTTTTCATAATGAGATAAAAAACCAAGGCTGAGTAGATATTAGAACATTTATAGATAGAAAGTCTTACAGCTGTTTCCAGGATATTTATTATATCACTTCATCGGAGACGGTGTGAGAGAATGGTTAAGTAATACTTAATTTAGATAAGATACAAAATAGAGTGTGTATATGTTTGTGTGTCTGTATTTGTCACCCCAATATCACTGATGCTGGTGTGTTTACATCTCCATAACTTAGCGGTTCGGCAAAAGAGACCGATAGAATAAGTACTAGGCTTACAAAGAATAAGTCCTGGGGTCAATTTGCTTGACTAAAGGCGGTGCTCCAGTATGGCCGCAGTCAAATGACTGAAACAAGTAAAAGAGTATATGCTTTATTTATATATATATATGTATGTATATGTATGTATATATATATATATATATATATATATATATATATATATATATATATATATATATATATATATATGCTGCACTCGAAATCACTAATTTCTGAGTTCTATTCCTAGACTAGGCAGTGCATTGTGTTCTTGAGCAAAACACTTCATTTCATGTTGCTCCAGTCTGTTTTCAATCAAGAGGGAATGTTGACCTGCTCACCTAGTCAACAGAATGGAGTCATTCGATGGCTAAAACAATGCAAAGTGTATTATAACCAGCGATGTGTAACAGCATCTGATAGTCTGGTAGGTTACATGATAACATGATATATATTATATAAAATCCGTTCTGTCTGTATGTATGTCTTTTAGGATCTCGGGCATCCTCCATCCGATTGCGCTCAAATTTAATATGTAGATACCGACGGTATCAGGGCATGTATAAGTCTTGAAAAAATTACAAGAATCGATTCCAGGTGAGAATGCGATCGATAAAGCCATGGGAAATTGTTTTCCTTCGGAATAGAAAAGCAGTCAATCTTTATTTCTTCTTTTGCTGGTGTCTCAAATTTAGGTTAAATCAGTTTCTCAAAGGGGAGGCCTATGGGACAGTCGGACAAGTTGCTTTGAGAAAATTTGGTTTAAATGTTTGACAATTCAGCACCGTCCATTGGACGGGGGGCGTTTTGCTCGTATATATATAAAATCCGTTCTGTCTGTCTGTGTGTGTCTTCTAGGATCTCGGACATCCTCCATCCGATTGCGTTCAAATTTGATATGTAGATACCGACGGTATCAGGGCATGTATAAGTCTTGAAAAAATTACAAAAGTTGATTCAAGTTGAGAATGCGATCGATAAAGGCGTTTTTGTCCTGCTTTTCTTCCGTCAACCTGTACATAACTGCACCTTCCATTTTTTGTTGTTTTTGTACTGCTTAAAGGAACGTTTCTTTCCTGCCAAGCTTACTGTTTAAACCATATTTGTGTTCTCTCAGTCGACAGCCTTATCATTACTGGTACTTTAAACTCTTCGGTTGCATATTTGTGTGAATAAAATCGTTTTTCTTTGGAATAGAAAAAAGTCTATCTTTATTTCTTTTGCTGGTGTCTCAAATTTAGGTTAAATCAGTGTTTCTCAAAGGGGAGGCCTATGGGACAGTCAGACAAGTTGTTTTGAGAAAATTTGGTTTAAACGTTTGACAACTCAGCACCATCCTTTGGATGGTGGGTTGGTGAGGGGTGAGGGCATTTTGTTCGTATATATATATATATATATATATACATCTAATATAGGATAAAATTTTTTTTCAAAAAATTTTATCAATGGCCAGCATATTAAAAAATACCTTTAAAGGTTAAATTTATAAACAACTTATAAACAAGGGCAAAAGAAAAAAATTTCTAATGCCAAATATGCCGAAAATAGACACATCGTCAATAACGATGTGTGCTTATAGTAATGAATTATATGGTTATTGACGATGTGTCTATTTTCGGCATATTTGGCATTAGAAATTTTTTTCTTTTGCCCTTGTTTATAAGTTGTATATATATATATGAGTATAAATTAGTAGTATATGGTATGGTGTCAGAGAAGCTTCTGGTTCTCACAGTAAGCTCTTCTTACGGACTCAGCTAACAATCTCCATAGTAATCTAATTCAGAGAGGTGTAATGTCAAGTGTCCATGCAGCTGAAATCCAGATCTGATCAATGAAAAAAACCATAAAAAAAAAGTGAGGAGGTACGAGGGGCGAATATATGTTTATTTAACCACTTGACGTCTTTAAGATTACAGCTGTTTCATGGCCCTTCTTCATGTAGTAATGAGTTGTGTACTTATGTTTTTGCAGACTGATGGTGGGCTGATTGGTGGATGTAAAGGAAGCACCTACTTCATCACAGTTCACATTCCTGACATCGATTGTGACAACTGCTACCTGCAGGTAACCTTCATCAACACGGACACATCCACAGGTAGGTCCTACTCTTTGGCAGAAGAGTGAGAAGCATGGTGAGAGGATCCCAGTGCTACTAGTCCTTCTTCACTCTTGATCAGTGGTTCTCAACAATTTTTTACCTATGGACCCTTTTTGATCCTTTTTTTTACTCTACCAGACCTACTCCCCCACCCATGGCCATTCAATGTCTAACTCTTTAGCACAGGCGTGGGAGTGGCTGTGTGGTAAGTAGCTTGCTTATGAACTATATGATTCCGGGTTCAGTCCCACTGCGTGGCACCTTGGGCAAGTGTCTTCTACTATAGTCTCGGGACGGCCAAAGCCTTGTGAGTGGTTTTGGTAGACGGAAGCTGAAAGAAGCCCATCGTATATATGTATATATATATATATATATATATAAAATAAGAAAATGGAGGAATAGATTTCTATCAATCATCAACTACTAGATAATACCAATTCATATAATTTATTAACTAATTATTTACGAACATCCAGATCAAACAGAATAATACAGAATAAAACAGTACACATCAATGAGTAACATAATACCATAAGGGCAATACATATTATATATATTTTTATATGTATTGCCCTTATGGTATTATGTCACTCATTGATGTGTACTGTTTTATTCTGTATTATTCTGTTTGATCTGGATGTTCGTAAATAATTAGTTGATAAATTATATGAATTGGTATTATCTAGTAGTTGATGATTGATAGAAATCTATTTCTCCGTTTTCTTATTTTGTATTATGAATTTGAGGTAAAACATTTTACCTTCACCCATATAATACAATAAATGAATTAATTATATTGCAATTCTTAGCATTTATGTATTAGCCTTTCTGGGTACTTTACTGGCAGCATATTGGATATATGTTATCCCATAGTGGGTTACACTCGCAACCCCTATCTCATTTTGTAATATATATATATATATATATATATATAACGGGAAGCTTTATGAAAATAGACAAAAGACGAAGGCAGGTTTACGGAAATAAACAAAAGACAAAGGCAGGTGGAATACAAACAAACAATTGTATTAGTATGGCGCTCAGGAAATATAAATGGAACACGTCTTTAACGTTTCGAGCCTACGCTCTTCAACAGAAAGATACACAGAGAAAAAAAAACACAGAAAGAAGGAGAGAAAAAAAAAAAATATATATATATATATATATATATATATATATATATATATATATATATATTATATATATATATATATAAATATATATATATTTATGTGTACATGTTTGTGTGTCTGTGTTTGTCCCCTCATCATTGCTTGACAACTGATGCTGGTATGTTTATGTCCCTGTAACTTAGTGGTTCAGCAAAATAGACCGATAGAATAAGGCGGTGCTCCAGCATGGCCACAGTCACATGACTGAAACAAGCAAAAGAGTAATAATTATGACAGAGAATATGGAGACTGGTAAATCCTCAAAATGTCTCCCCTTTTACTTTATAATGCCATACAGCTTATTTTTATAGTTACAATGGCTTACAGGTGTTTCCACTGCAAAGGATATGAGCAGCTGCATGCGCAACTGAGCCTAATTTTCTCTGCAGCTTCATTCAGGGTCTTTCAGCTTACTTGGTTTGAAGCTTCAGGTTCACACAAACACATACGTACGACAGGCAGCTTTCAGTTTCTGCTTACAAATTCTACTCACAAGGCTTTGGTTAGCCCTAGGTCATAAGTTGAAAATGCCTGCCCAAGGTGCCACGCAGTGGGACTGAACCTGGAACCATGTGATTTGGAAGCAAACTTCTTACCACACGGAGCTAACCCTACCCTCTTTTACTCTTTTACTTGTTTCAGTCATTTGACTGCAGCCATACTGGAGCACCAATTTTATAGTCGAGCAAATCAACCCTAGGATTTATTCTTTGGAAGCGTAGTACTTATTCTATCAGTCTCTTTTGCCGAACCACTAAGTTACGGGCACGTAAACACACCAGCATCAATTGTCAAGCGATGCTGTGGGGGACAAACAGACACACAAACATATACACACACATACATACATATATATATATATATATATATATATATATATATATATATATATACCTCAAACACCCATAATGTATATATATGCATATTGTATATATATGCATATATATTATGGGCTTCTTCCAGTTTCCATCAATCAAATCCACTCACAAGGTTTTGGCCAGCCCGAGGCTATAGTAGAAGACACTTGCCCAAGGTCCCACTCAGTGGGACTGAACCCGGAACCATGTGGTTGGTAAGCAAGCTACTTACCACACAGCCATGCCTGTGCTGTAAATTTTCTAATCTGAAGACATTTGTCCAAGGTGCCATACCATAGGATTGAACTGGGAACTATGTGGGTTGAAAGCAAACATCTTTTGTCATAAAAGCTCCACATTGTCTTCTGTTTTCTCTGTCTTCTCATTATATACATCAATATCTTTCCAGGTGATACCTGTCGCCTTGACGATTACCTCTGTACAGCCTACTGTAGCATGGCTAATGTGAAAATCAAGTGAGTAGACACTTATTATGTTTCACCTTCTTTTTAGAATATGTCTATGTATATGAGAGTTTATATGTGTGTGTGTGTGTGTGAGAAAGAGAGAGAGAGACAGAGAGAGTCACACATCATCATCATCATTATCATCATTGTTATTTAAGCCTTTAAGGTTCAAGCCAGCCAAATCCAGCCCAAATATCTTATCTGCTTTATGTTCAAACAGGCCAGATCTGTCCTCTCACACCTAGCATACCATGTCCTAAAATTATAGGAGTGGCTGTGTGGTAAGTAGCTTGCTTACCAATCACATGGTTCCGGGTTCAGTCCCACTGCGTGGCACCTTGGGCAGGTGTCTACTATAGCCTCATGTCGACTAAAGCCTTGTGAGTGGATTTGGTAGATGGAAACTGAAAGAAGCCCATCGTATATATGTATATCTATATATGTGTGTGTGTGTGCCTGTGTGTGTGTGTGTGTGCCTGTGTGTGTGTTTGTGTGTTTGTGTTTGTCCCCCCAACATCGCTTGACATGCAATGCTGGTGTGTTTACGTCCCCGTAACTTAGTGGTTTGGCAAAAGAGACCAATAGAGTAATTACTAGGCTTACAAAGAATAAGTCCTGGGATTGATTTGCTTGACTAAAAGCGGTGCTCCAGCATGGCCGCAGACAAATGACTGAAAGGCGTAGGAGTGGCTGTGTGGTAAGTAGTTTGCTTACCAATCACATGGTTCTTGGTTCAGTCCCACTGCGTGACACCTTGGGCAAGTGTCTTCTACTATAGCCTCAGGTCGACCAAAGCCTTGTGAGTGGATTTGGTAGACGGAAACTGAAAGAAGCCCATTGTATATATGTATTTGTATATATATGTGTGTGTGTCTGTGTTTGTCCCCACCAACATCGCTTGACAGCTGATGCTAATGTGTTATTATTATTATTATTGAGTGAGAGAGGAGTGCATGCCATCAAAATGACACTGGGGTAAAATATACGAAGCCCAGTATACCCATCATGACTACCTGTCTGATAAGGGTACACCAGGCACATGCATCACAGCCATATGTGTGCAACATGGTGATCTAATGTCAAGATAAACAGCACATGACCTTGCAGGTGGGGCCCAGTCAGAATTTTCTTCTGGTCAAGTAACCCATCCCGCTCAAAAGGTCCCTGAATAAGGGTTGTTTAAGGATGTTGAACGAAACACCCATGTTTCCAAAGGTGAATTATTCAAACCCCAAAGAATCCCTCTCAACACATGGCTATGATGCTCCCCCACTACTTCTGCTCGTGATCAGAAATGCACACATCGTCAGCCACTAAGGGACATGCTCAACTGGTTAAGGTCAAACAACTGACAAGCAAATCTGTGGTATTGAGCAGAATATTTGCTGTAGCCCATCTTTTATACCAAGACAAAACAATGTACATGATAACACTTCCAATCAGTTAAGATCAGAAGCCATGAGAGCCACTGCCTGGTACTGCATCGGGGCATTTATTATATTTATTATTATTATTATTATTATTATTACACTTTATAATAAGATTTTTGTCTTGGGGTAGCAATTATTGTTACCTATTTGCTGACCCTTGGAAAGTATGTAAAAGGGCTAATATTTCTTTCAAACTTTGCTTTTTTTACATTTATTCAAACTCCAACGAATCCTTTAGGGTGCTTAACCCTTTAGCATTCAAACTGGTCATATCCCACCTAAATATTCTCCCTGACTTAACTGGCCAGATCTGTCCTCTCACACCTATCCTGCAATGTCCTTCTGAAAACAAGCAATCACATCATGAAAATCTCAAAGCTGCAAGATGATGCATGATCGATTCAAAACAATGTGAATAAATAAGCGTTACATTTGACAGAGAAATCTGAATGCTAAAGGGTTAAGTGTAACCTCTCGAAAGAGCTGTTCTTCATTCCTGCTCCAGAGCGTCGGCTGCGGGGTCACTCCGAAAAGCTCTATCTGCGACGATTTCATCTCAATCGAAGGAGAGGGGCTTTCTCCGTCCGGGTTGCGGATCCGTGGAATAAGCTGCCGGACGAGATAGTGAAGATGCCGACGACCACTCGGTTCAAAATCTCTCTTGACCAGAAATGGCCTGAACTCTTTGCATGAACACCTTCCCTGTACATAACTCCATGTGCCCCTACATGGCCTTGCTTTTTCTTTTTGAGCCAAAAAATTAACTTAACTAACTAACCTAAATATTCTATCTGTTTTATGTTGAAACTGACCAGATCCAACCTCTCACACCTACCCTACAATGTAAAACTCAACAATCACATCATCAAAATTTCAAACCTGAAAGATGATGCAAAATTAATTCAAAACAATGAGAATGAATATCTCGTTTGACAGCAATCTCAATACTCGAGGGTTAAATATTCTACCATTTTATGTTCAGACTGGGGATCTGGTCTCTCACGCCAACCCTTCAATGTCATTCTAAAAATAAACAATCAAATCATTGAAATCATAAAGCTATGAGATACTCTTTTACTCTTTTACTTGTTTCAGTTATTTGACTGCGGCCATGCTGGAGCACCGCCTTTACTCGAGCAACTCAACCCCGGGACTTATTCTTTTTGTAAGCCCAGTACTTATTCTATCGGTCTCTTTTTGCCGAACCGCTAAGTGACGGGGACGTAAACACACCAGCATCAGTTGTCAAGCAATGCTAGGGGGACAAACACAAACACACACATATATATATATACGACAGGCTTCTTTCAGTTTCCGTCTACCAAATCCACTCACAAGGCATTGGTCGGCCCGGGGCTATAGCAGAAGACACTTGCCCAAGATGCCACACAGTGGGACTGAACCCGGAACCATGTGGTTGGTTAGCAAGCTACTTACCACACAGCCACTCCTGTGCCTATGTATGATTAATTCAAAACAATGTGAATAAATAAATAAGCATTACATTTGACAGAGTAACCTGAATGCTAAAAGGTTAAACTGACCATATTTGGCCTAAATATTCCATCTGTTTTATATTGAGACTGGCCATATCTGGCCTCTCCCACTTAACCTAAAAATTCACTTTAAAAATAAACAATAGGTGCAGGAGTGGCTGTGTGGTAAGTAGCTTGTTTACCAACCACATGGTTCCGGGTTCAGTCCCACTGTGTGGCACCTTGGGCAAGTGTCTTCTACTATAGCCTCGGGCCGACCAAAGCCTTGTGAGTGGATTTGGAAGACGGAAACTGAAAGAAGCCCGTCGTATATATATGTATATATATATATATATATATATATATATATATATATATATATATATATGTACATGTGTGTGTGTTTGTCCCCCTAGCATTGCTTGACAACCGATGCTGGTGTGTTTATGTCCCCGTCACTTAGCAGTTCGGCAAAAGAGACCGATAAAATAAGTACTAGACTTACAAAAGAATAAGTCCCGGGGTCGAGTTGCTCGATTAAAGGCGGTGCTCCAGCATGGCCGCAGTCAAATGACTGAAACAAGTGAAAGAGTAAAGAGTAAAGAGTAATCATTTTATTGAAGTCTTGAAGCTGTGAGATAATGTATGATTAATTCAAAACAATGTGAATAAATAAGCAATACATTTGACAGAGAAATCTGAATGCTTGAGGGTTAAGCCGACCATGTCGACCCAAATATACTGACCAGATCCAACCTCTCACACTTACCCTATAATGTCTTTTTAAAAATAAACAATCACATAGTTGAAATGTCAAACTGCAAGATGATGCATAATTAATTCAAAACAATATGAATAAAAATTTTTTACTACACTCGCGGAGTGGTTGGCGTTAGGAAGGGCATCAAGCTGTAGAAACACTGCCAGATCAGACTGGAGCCTGGTGCAGCCCCTGGCTTCTCAGACCCCTGTCAAACCGTCCAACCCCTGCTAGCGCGGAAAACAGACGTTAAACGATGATGATCATGATGATGACCTGTTTTATGTTCAGACTGGGGATCTGGTCTCTCACACCAACCCTTCGGTGACATTCTGGAAATAAATGATCAAATAATTGAAATCTCAAAACTATGAAATAATGCATTCTTTATTCAAACTAATAATAATCATCATCATCATCGTTTAACGTCCGCTTTCCATACTAGCATGGGTTGGACGGTTTGACTGTGAGCTGGCGAACCAGATGGCTGCACCAAGGCTTCAATCTTGATCTGGCAGAGTTTTTACTGCTGGATGCCTTTCCTAACGCCAACCACTCCAAGAGTGTAGTGGGTGCTTTTACGTGCCACCGGCATGGGGGCCAGTCAGGCGGTACTGGCAACAACCTCGCTCGAATCTTTTTACACATGCCAACGGCACAGGTGCCAGTAAGGCGATGCTGGTAACAATAACGCTCGAATGGTGCCTCTTACATGCCAGCAGCACGGAAGCCAGTTAGCCGCTCTGGCAACGATCATGCTCGGATGGTGCTCTTAGCACCCTACTAGCACGGGGCACAAGTGCCAGTAAGGCGAAGCTGGTAACAATCACACTCAAATGGTGCCAACCCTTGACAGAGTAATCTGAACGCTAAAAGGTTAAACTGGCCATATGCAGCCCAAATATTCCATCTGTTTTATACTGAAACTGGCCATATATGGCCTCTCCCACTTAACCCCAAAATAAACAATCACTCATTGAAGTCTAAGCATTATATTTAACAGAGTAATCTCATTTCTGAAGGGTTAACCAGAATTCCACCATTTATAGATCACATTTAAGCTGCTTTGTATGGGTCTGTAGTTTGGGGCCAATACTTCTAAACTAATCCGTTTTTCTGTCCCCTTTCACTATTGTAGAGCCACTGAACCTGGTATGAAAAATCTGTCCTACTGTGAAAATTATGCTGATAACCTGTATGGCAAATGGCCCTTTACTCCAAGGGATATATATAAGGTAAGGCAATCATTTTCAGAGCAAGATAAAATATTGGGTTGTGCGGAAAGTTCATGCCGATTTATAGTAGCTTACATTTCGACTTATTTTAGAACATGGTTGAGTCCATAAAATAGGATTTGACTACACCTCCATTTAGAGGCCAGTTTAAGCTATCTTTTTGTGGAAGAAGATTTATGTTCCTATAACCTGTGTTTATTTTGTAACCCTTTAAAATGAAAGATAAGAAAGTTTATTTTTGGTACTTGATGCTTTGGGAACCAGACAAAAATTGCTGCAGCTTTGAATCATGCATTTGATAATCATAGATGGAGGGTCACAGCTGGAACGTCTTTGATCATAGTTGGTTGATCTTTGATCTGTTGGTTCAAGGCTGACCTGGGGCTAAACGATACCAACAACTATAGCCACTAACATTAACTACTATACATCAGATAATGTAGTCCTAGATACACTATGTCTGAATAAAAGATGGGATGGTCACAGCCGGAACAGCTTTGATCATAAGTTTTGTTGGATGAGGATTGACCTGGGGCTAAACAACAACTTCAAAAGATTAAAAACACACCAGATAATGTAGTCCCAGATACACAATGTCTCAATAAAAGATGGGATGGTCACAGCAGGAATGTCTTTGATTATCTGTCAAATGGAAGAAAACTGACCTAGGGCTAAACAGCGACAATTATTATTACTAATACTAACTACTATACTGTACATTAGATACTGTAGTCCTAGATACACTATGTCTTAATAAAAGATGGGATGGTCACAGCAGGAACATCTTTGATTATCTGTCAATTGGAAGAAAACTGACCTAGGGCTAAACAACGACAACTATTATTACTAATACTAACTACTATACATTAGATAGTGTAGTCCTAGATACACTATGCCTAAATAAAAGACAGGATGGTCACAGCTGGAATATCTTTAATCATAGGTCTACTGGATTAGGACTGACCTGGGGCTAAACAAACTACTACAACAGCTATAGCCGCTGACATTAACTACTGTACATTAGGTAATGTAGTCCTAGGTAGACTATGCCTGATTAAAAGATGGGATGGTCACTGCATGAACATTTTTCATCATGGGTCTGTCTGATCAGGACACACTTGGTGTTAAACAACAACAACAACAAAAAACAGTAACAACAACAAAAAACAGTAATAACAAAAACAGTAATAACAACAAAAACAGCAACAAAAACAGTAATAACAACAAAAATAGCAGCAACAAAAAACAGTAATAACAACAAAACCTGTAACAAAATAGCAAAAACAGTAATAACAGCAAAAACAGCAACAAAAACAGTAATAACAACAACAAAACAAGCAACAAAATAGCAGCAAAAAACAGCAACAAAAACAGTAATAACAACAACAAAACCAGCAACAAAATAGCACCAAAAAGAGTAATAACAATATAAACATCAACAAAAACAGTAATAACGACAAAAACAGTAATAACAACAAAAACAGCGACAAAACAACAAAAGCAACAAAAAACAGTAATAACAACAAAACCAGCAACAAAATAGCTGCAAAAAACAGTAATAACAACAAAAGCAGCAACAACAAAAAACTAATAACAACAACAAAATAGCAGCAAAAAAACAGTAATAACAACAACAAAAGCAGTAAAAAAAACAGTAATAACAACAAAAGCAGCAACAACAAAAAACTAATAACAACAACAAAATAGCAGCAAAAAAACAGTAATAACAGCAGCAAAAAAACAGTAATAACAACAACAAAAGCAGTAAAAAAACAGTAATAACAACAAAAGCAGCAGCAACAAAAAACAGTAATAACAGCAACAAAATAGCGGCAAAAAACAGTAATAACAACAAAAGCAGCAGCAACAAAAAACAGTAATAACAGCAACAAAATAGCGGCAAAAAACACTAATAACAACAAAAACAGTAATAACAAAAACAACAAAACCAGCAACAAAAAACAGTAATAACAACAAAAAGAGCAACAAAAAGAGCAACACCAATCACTACATGCAAGTGAAAACATGGTAATGTGATTTTTGTTTCTTTCTTTTACAGGTGAAGCTACCAGGATTAGATCCTGTAACCATTGTACATGAAGTTACGTGGCAGCAGTTAAAGTTTCGAACCCAGCTCTTTGAAAAAGGGTGAGGCTTCCTATCATTGATCTTTTTCTTGTTTCAGTTGTTAGACTGCGACCATGCTGGGGCACTATCTTGAAGAAATTTTCTGTCAAATGAATTGACCCCAGGACCATGTGGATAGGCATAGCGCTAAGAAATTTGCTTCCCAATTACATGATTCCAGGTTCAGTCCCACTGCGTGGCACCTTGGGCAAGTGTCTTCTACATAGCCTCGGGCCAAACAAAGCCTTGTGAGAGGATTTGGTAGACGGAAACTGAAAGAAGCCCATTGTGTATCATCATCATCATCGTTTAACATCCGTTTTCCATGCTAGCATGAGTTGGACGGTTCAACCGGAGTCTGTGAACCAGGAGGCTGTACCAGGCCCCAATCTGATCTGGCAGTGTTTCTACAGCTGGATGCCCTTCCTAATGCCAACCACTCCATGAGTGTAGTGAGTGGTTTTTATGTGTCACTGGCACAGGTGCCAGGGGAGGCTGACAACGGCCACGAATGGTTGGTGCTTTTTACATGCCACCAGCACAGAAGCCAGTCAAGGCGGCACTGGCATCGACCATGTACAGATGGTGGTTTTTGCGTGCCACCGGCACAGATGCCAAGGGAGGATTGAAATCGAAATCAAATTCGATGACTGGCATCCATGCTAGTGGAGCACTAAGAGCACCATCCGAGCGTGATCGTTGCCAAAGTAACAAACTAGCTTCCCTGCTGGTGGCACGTAAAAAACACCATTTGAGCATGATCATTACCTGTTTCGCCTTACTGGCACTTATGCTGGTGGCACATAAAAAGCACCATTTGAGTGTGGCTGTTGCCAGTACCACCTGACTGGCCCTCATGCCAGTGGCATGTAAAAGCACCCATTACACTCTCGGAGTGGATGGCATTAGGAAGGGCATTAAATGTTGGTGGTGGTGCACACCGGACAAAAAGCTCAGCGGTATTTTGTCTGCCGCTACATTCTGAGTTCAAATTCCGCCGAGGTCGACTTTGCCCTTCATCTTTTCACGGTCGATAAATTAAGTACCATTTACGCACTGGGGTCGATATAATTGACATAATCCCTTTGTCTGTCCTTGCTTGTCCTCTCTGTGTTTAGCTCCTTGTGGGTAGTAAAGAAATAGGTATTTCGTCTGCCACTATGTTCTGAGTTCAAATTCCACCGAGGTCGACTTTGCTCTTCATCCTTTCGGGGTCGATAAATTAAGTGCCATTTACGCTCTGGGGTCGATATAATCGACTTAATCCGTTTGTCTGTCCTTGTTTGTCCTCTCTGTGTTTAGCCCTTTGTGGGTAGTAAAGAAATAGGTATTTCGTCTGCCGCTACGTTCTGAGTTCAAATTCCGCCGAGGTCGACTTTGCCTTTCATCCTTTCGGGGTCGATAAATTAAGTACCATTTACGCACTGGGGTCGATATAATCGACTTAATCCGTTTGTCTGTCCTTGTTTGTCCCTTCTGTGTTTAGCCCCTTGTGGGTAGTAAAGAAATAGGTGGAGGTGGTGGTGTGTGTGCATGCCAAATTGTTAAATTTCTACACGTCCTACTTAGACATATTTTTCTAATATTTTTCTTTTTGCTTCCCCAGGGTCGTTGAATACATGTCAGTATGCAATGAGACAGACAATTCAACCACACACCAGCTGCCCCTCATTCAACTACCAGTTGAGGCCAACAGCAGCCATTCAGAACTTGTTATGAAATACGTGGTGGGGGAAGATTTCACTGTACAAGACCTACAGATGCTCAAGGTAAGGGATTTATATTCATGTGAACCTTATTTCCTCTAATTTGTTTCGGTTGAAGAATTTTGGTCAAAACAATTAACCCAAGTACTTTTTGTGGGGGGGGCCTGGAACTCTATTGGTCTCTTTTTTCTTTTTTGCCAAACTGCTAATTTACTGGGATGTAAACACACTAACACTTGTTGCTAAGAGGTAGAAGACGGAAATCTGGCACAGTCGTTAGCATGCCGGGCAAAATGCTTAGCGGTATTTCGTCTGCCGTTACGTTCTGAGTTCAAATTCCGACGAGGTCGACTTTGCCTTTCATCCTTTCGGGGGCCAAAAAATTTAAGTACTAGTTACGCACTGGGGTCAATATAATCGACTTAATCCGTTTGTCTGTCCTTGTTTGTCCTCTCTGTGTTTAGCCCCTTGTGGGTAGTAAAGAAATAGGTATTTCGTCTGCCACTACGTTCTGAGTTCAAATTCTGCCGAGGTCGACTTTGCCTTTCATCCTTTCAGGGTCGATAATTTAAGTACTAATTACGCACTGGGGTCGATATAGTCAACTTAATCTGTTTGTCTGTCCTTGTGTGTCCCCTCTGTGTTTAGCCCCTTGTGGGTAGTAAAGAAATAGGTAGAAGGGGACAAACACAGAGATAAAGACACACATAGATATACATATACACATATATGAGGGGCTTCTTTCATTTTCCGTTTACCAAATCCAATCACAAGGTTTTGGTCAGCCCATGGCTATTGTAGAAGGCACTTGCTGAAGGTGCCACTCAATGAGACTGAACCTGGAACCATGCAGTTGGTAAGCAAGTTTCTTACCACACAGTCATGCCTGTGTCTATAAGTTTAAAGAAATATATGTGTGATATTGTGTTCAGTGGCACACACATGGCTGTCTGGTTAAAAGGTTTACTTCCTAACCACATAAGGTGGATGATTTATTTTCCTGTGAATGTTTAACCATTTTGATTCTAATCCACATTGGACCACCCTTCTAGGATACAAACTTTCCCTTTTAAGGTGATCTAAAATAAATTTCCCATTAAGCTTCCATCTTAATATATGTCCCAATAAGCGCTTTAGTAATTACCAAGATATATTTGTAAATTCTTTATTTTCAAAATTAATTGAAATAAAGAGGATGTATTATAACAGAAATATGGTGACTAAATTAATATCTTATTCAGTTATCAGTCCAACCAAAGTTAATTTAAACAAACCCCTCCTCGCACTAATCATTATATTAATTTATAAAATAAATTAGGATGTAGGATTGGCTGTGTGGTAAGTAGCTTGCTTACCAGCCACATGGTTCCGGGTTCAGTCCCACAGCGTGGCACCTTGGGCAAGTGTCTTCTACTATAGCCTCGGACTGACCAAAGCCTTGTGAGTGAATTTGGTAGACGGAAACTGAAAGAAACCTGTCATATATATATATATATATATATATATATATATATGTATGTATGTGTATATATTTGTGTGTCTGTGTATGCCCCCCCCCAACATCGCTTGACAACCGATGCTGGTGTGGTTACGACCCCGTAACCTAGCAGTTCAACAAGAGATACCGTTAAAATAAGTACTAGACTTACAAAGAATACGTCTTGGGGTCGATTTGCTTGACTAAAGGCGGTGCTCCAGCATGGCCACAGTCAAATGACTGAAACAAGTAAAAGAGTATACCTAGATCTCTGAGAAATTTTCTCCATTGCAAAACTCAGTGAATGGCTTGTTTAGAAGTTTGAACTTGCCACTGGCATATTTAAACTGGTAATAACATTGCATCTTTTGGGTTCCTCCACTCTTTGTCACATTTTGTTTGTCAATATCAGCCCCCCTGCCCTGACAGGCTCCCGTGCTGGTGGCACGTAAACAGCACCATGTGAACATGGCTTATGCCAGTGCCACCTGACTGGCTCTTGTGCCGGTGGCACCTAAAAAGCACCATCCGAACATGGCTTATGCCAGTGCCATCTGACTGGCTCCTGTGCCGGTGGCACCTAAAAAGCACCATCCGACCATGGCTTATGCCAGTGCCACCTGACTGGCTCTTGTGCCGGTGGCACCTAAAAAGCACCATCCGAACATGGCTTATGCCAGTGCCACCTGACTGGCTCCTGTGCCGGTGGCACCTAAAAAGCACCATCCGAACATGGCTTATGCCAGTGCCACCTGACTGGCTCCCGTGTCAGTGGCACATAAAAAGCACCCACTACACTCTCGGAGTGGTTGGCGTTAGAAAGGGCATCCAGCTGTAGAAACACTGCCAGATCAGATTGGAACCTTGCCAGTCCCCAGTCAAACCATCCAATCCATACCAGTATGGAAAACAGACCTTAAATGATGATGATATCCCGAAGGATGTCCAATACATCAGCCTCCTCACTAAGTAAGCTTAGCGAAGTTACCGGTTTAGTTGCCAAACTGTTGGAGTGGTTTCCCATTATTGTCGTTGTTGTTGTTGTTGTTGTTGTTGTATTACTAAACACTTCCCCTCCTCTGCTTCTCCCTTGTTTCAGGCTGGACAGCTTCATCTCCATGTCACCACAACAGACGGCAAAGACTTCTACCCAAGCATAACACTCCAGAAGTCAGTAAGTACCATTTTCACTGCAACAGTTTTTATCTTCTATCTTTTTTCTTGGGTGCTGTGCTGTTTTCTGACTGTGTAAACATGTCCACGGGTGTTAGACAGGTGGAGTTTGAAAAGGTGCTCAGAGTTATTGTTAGTAAGATGGTTAATAATTTTATGGGTGTCTGCCAAGTCAGCTGCCAGACGTCGGAGTTTCAATGTGTCCATGCCCAGGGAAGTAAGGCGTTCAGAATATGGCAAATGCCTGATGGAGGGTATTCTCTTGGTTGCACGTCACTGAACGGCTTCCAGACGATTAATATCCTGGGCAAGATAGGGTTTCCAGACCGGTGATGCAAATTCCAGGTGAAGCCACACCATAGCTATATAATCCCTCAGATAGATAGCCAGAGAGCAGCTCACAAAGGACTTGGTAAGTGATGCCAAGACACCCTCAGCCTTCTTGAAAAGGTGCTCAGAGTTATTGTTGGTAAGATGGTTAATAATTTTATAGGTGTCTGCCAAGTCAGCTGCCAGACGTCGGAGTTTCAATGTATCCAATTAAACACTCTCTATTTAAACAGTGAATAACAAACTTTAAATATCAGTTTTCAAAACCACTTTTAAGTGAGAATCTCCTATCAGAATCACCGTTTTTGTAAACTTATTAACATCTAATTACTAAAGTGGAAAAATTATCAGGAAAGCCATTTCTATTCAACGTAAAGTATACTAGCCATCTCAATATGGCTAACCACTAAGGGTGAGTGTTACTGTAGCTTTTAGCCCCAGGAGATCATCGTCTCCAGCTGGCTTTAGGCACACTTTCTGTGCCCTTATGGTATTTGTAAAGGGAGGTCATATCTCTCTCGTAAACCTAAGTGATACGCACGGACTGCAGTTTCAAGGTAATTTGCCTCTTATCAACGTACGGTAATCAACGGTTTTCGATGAAGAGAGACCTGTTTGCAATTATCTATTTAATGTTTTTCCCAATAACTACTGTCACTGATTTTGAAAAACTGTCTGAAAGCAATAATAAATCTCTGAGCGGCAAATATCATAAGGGCACAGAAAGTGTGCCTAAAGCCAGCTGGAGACGGTGATCTCCTGGGGCTAAAAGCTACAGTAACACCCACCCTTAGTGGTTAGCCATATTGAGATGGCTAGTATACTTTATGTTATCGAGCGGTTACTGTTTACATCTCGCTCAGAAATTTATTATTGCTTGCAGACAGTTTTTCAAAATCAGTGACGGAAGTTACTAGAAAAACACTTAAGTATTTGCAAACAGGTCTTCCTTTTCATCGTAAACCGGTGATTACCGCCCGTTGACAAGAGGCAAATACCTCGAAACTGCGGTCCGTGCGTATCACTTAGGCTTACGAGGGAGGGACGACTTCCCTTTGCAAATACCATAAGGGCACAGAAAGTGTGTCTAAAGCCAGCTGGAGACGATGATCTCCTGGGGCTACAAGCTACAGTAACACCCACCCTTAGTGGTTAGCCTTATTGAGATGGCTAGTATACTTTACGTTGTCGAGCGGTTACTGTTTACATCTCGCTCAGAGATTTATTATTGCATTTCTATTCATGTTTTCAAATACACACACACATGCACACACACACACACACACACACACACACATGCACACACACACACACACACACACACACACACATGCATACACATAAAAGGTTCCTGGAGGCAAAGTGACCATGGAAGCAACAACAAGTAACCTTGACCTTTGGCATCATGCCATGCTTCAGAAGAAGACCCATCAAACCAAGCAAAATCGCAGTTGCGGCAGATACCGGTGTCACACAAATGGCACCTGTGCCGGTAGTATGTAAAATCACCCATTACACTTTCAGAGTGGTTGGCATTAGGAAGGGCATCCAGTCTTAGAAAACCATGCCAAATTAGACTGGAGTCTGGTGCAGCTTTCCAGCTTGCCAGCCCTGGTCAAACCGTCCAACCCATGCCAGCATGGACAACAAGTGTTAAATCATGATGATGATGATGATGATGATGATGATATATGACAGGCTTCTTTCAGTTTCCATCTATCAAATCCACTCACAAGACTTCAGTTAGTGGTGATAGTGGTGGTGATGATGATGGTGGTGGTGGTGGTGGTGATTGTGATAGTAGTAGTGGTAATTCCAGTGCCTCTTGACTGGTTCCCATGCCGGTGGCACGTAAAAAGCACCAGGTGGCGAGCTGGCAGAAACGTTAGCACGCTGGGCGAAATGCTTAGCAATATTTCATCTGCTGTTACGTTGTGAGTTCAAATTCCGCCGAGGTCGACTTTGCCTTTCATCCTTTCGGGGTCAATAAATTAAGTACCAGTTACGCACTGGGGTCGATGTAATCGACTTAATACCTATGTCTGTCCGTGTTTGTCCCCTCTGTGTTTAGCCCCTTGTGGGTAGTAAAGAAATAGGTAGTGGTGGTAATTGTGGTTGTGGTGGTGGTGGTGGTGGTGTTGGTTGTTGTGGTGGTGGCAGTGCTGGTGATGTTGAATGTAATGTTGATGATGATGATGATGATGATGTTTCTTCTCCCATTTCTTTCTCCCCTGTTTTCCATTTGCAGCTGTACGAGCCTGGCATCTACCGACAACATTCGGCCCCCTACACCAGCGCCGGGTGGCTAGCAGGCCCCCAGTTTGTGGGGACCACGGCGAGTTACCCCATCATCTCCTGGGGCTTCAGCAATTGTTCATATACCTCCAGATATTTCATTGTAAGTAATACTGAGAGAGAGAGAGAGAGAGAGAAAGACTGACAGACAGACAGACAGACAGACAGACAGATAGAAAGACAGATAGGTGAATGGACAGAGAGACAGATGGGTGAACATATCTGTCACTGTCTCTATCTTTCTTTTCTCTCTCTCTCTCTCTTTTTCTTTTATTCTCTTTTATTCTCTTTTACTTGTTTCAGTCATTTGACTGCGGCCATGCTGGAGCACCGCCTTTAGTTGAGCAAATCGACCCCGGGACTTATTCTTTGTAAGCCCAGTACTTATTCTATCGGTCTCTTTTGCCGAACCGCTAAGTGACGGGGACGTAAACACACCAGCATCAGTTATCAAGCAATGCTAGGAGACAAACATATACACACACATACATATATATATATATATATATATATATATATATATATATATAACCAGCCAGGATCCCTGGTCTGGTGGTACGTAAAAAGCACTATCCGACTCGTGGCCGATGCCAGCACCGCCTCGACTGGCTTCCGTGCCGGTGGCACATAAAATACACCAATCTGACCATGGCCGTTGCCAGCCTCGCCTGGCACCTGTGCAGGTGGCACGTAAAAAGCACCCACTACACTCACGGAGTGGTTGGCGTTAGGAAGGGCATCAAGCTGTAGAAACATTGCCAGATTAGACTGGAACCTGGTGCAGCCTTCTGGCTTCCCAGAACCCCGGTCGAACCGTCCAACCCATGCTAGCATGGAGAACGGACGTTAAACGATGATGATGATGATGATGATGATATATATATACATATATATGACAGGCTTCTTTCAGTTTCCGTCTACCAAATCCACTCACAAGGCATTGGTCAGCCCGGGGCTATAGCAGAAGACACTTGCCCAAGATGCCACGCAGTGGGACTGAACCTGGAACCATGTGGTTGGTTAGCAAGCTACTTACCACACAGCCACTCCTGCGCCTATAATATATACAGAGTGGCCCAAAATTGGTTTACAGTTATCATGTAGGTACTTTACCCCTTTAGCATTTAAACTGGCCATATCCGGCCAAAAGTATTCTACCTGTTTTATGTTCAGACTGGCCAGATCTGGTCTCTCACACCAACCCTACAATATCGTTTTAAAAATTAACAGCTACCTCATCAGAATCTCATAGCTACAAGATAATGCCTGATTAGTTCAAAATGTGGATAAAAAAGGATTAATTTTGGCAGAATAATGTTAACACTAAAGGGTTAAATTTCTTACAATTATCTAAATTAGCATAGAATAATGGATTATAATTAAGAGCTAAACTGTAAATATATGAATGTGAAAGAGATTGTGGAATAACTGTAAACCTACATTTGGGCCATCCTGTACATATATATATATATATAGGAGTGGCTGTGTGGTAAGTAACTTGCTAACCAACCACATGGTTCCGGGTTCTGTTCCACTGCGTGGCATCTTGGGCAAGTGTCTTCTGCTATAGCCCCGGGCCGACCAATGCCTTGTGAGTGGATTTGGTAGACGGAAACTGAAAGAAGCCCGTCGTATATATGTATATATGCATGTGTGTGTTTGTGTGTCTGTGTTTGTCCCCCTAGCATTGCTTGACAACCGATGCTGGTGTGTTTATGTCCCCGTTACTTAGCGGTTTGGCAAAAAAGAACGATAGAATAAGTACTGGGCTTACAAAAGAATAAGTCCCAGGGTCGAGTTGCTCGATTAAAGGTGGTGCTCCAGCATGGCCGCAATCAAATGACTGAAACAAGTAAAAGAGTATATGAATGTGAAAGAGACAGCTGAATAACTGTAAACCTACTTTTGGGCCATCCTGTATATATATATATATATATATATATATATATATATATATATATATTTATCATATTTGTTCCTTCTCGAGCTATGCCTGGCTCATAAGGCCGGCTTCTCTGTTTCCTTAGCGTATGGTTCCCCACCTGGACGGGATGCTGATCCATCACAGGTGAGCGGCAAGATGCTGGAGGAAAGAGTGAGAGAAAGTTGTGGCCATTACCTTCTGATGGAGCCATGTGGAGCTTAGGAGTTTCGCTCATAAACACACACATCACCCGGTCTGAGATTTGAACCTGCGATCCCTTGACCGCAAGTCCGCTGCTCTAACCACTATATATATATATATGTATATATATATATGTATGTATATATAAATGAATAAATATATGATACATCAAGTACGGGACATCAACGAGTGAAAATTATGTAAACACAAGAGCGATAAGTACTGCCTGACTGGCTCTCGTGCTGGTGGCACGTAAAAGCACCCACTACACTCTCGGAGTGGTTGGCATTAGGAAGGGCATCCAGCTGTAGAAACTCTGCCAGATCAGATTGGAGTCTGGTGCAGCCATCTGGTTCGCTAGCCCTCAGTCAAATCGTCCAACCCATGCTAGCATGGAAAGCAGACGTTAAACAATGATGATGATGATACCTCTATATTTCTCATGCTCCATACAGGCATTTTCCTTGTTCTTTTCCAGTCTCAACTACACCCCACGGATGAAACCCACCACAACACCACCCTCCCCCACGGTGTCATAGGAGTCACATTCATGGAGAGCAGAGCAGTGGTCACTGCAACTTTCGTAGGACTCATTGAAGAGTTGGCTTCGGTGAAATTTGTTGGACCAGATCTGGGAGGTGAGTAGTTTCCTCTGTTACATGTTACCTAATATTTGTATACTGGCTGGCCCCCGTGCCATCAAAAATGACAACTTAGTAGCATTTTATATATAAGTGAGCAAAACGCCCCCCGATCCAATGGATGGTGCTGAGTTGTCAAACATTTAAACCAAATTTGAGAAACACTGATTTAACCTAAATTTGAGACACCAGCAAAAGAAGAAATAAAGATAGACCTTTTTTCTATTCCAAAGAAATACGATTTTATTCACACAAATATGCAACCGAAGAGTGTAAAGTACCAGTAATGATAAGGCTGTTGACTGGGAGAACACAAACATGGTTTAAACAGTAAGCTTGGCAGGAAAGAAACGTGCCTTTAAGCAGTACAAAAACAACAAAAAGTGGAAGGTGCAGTTACGTACTGGTTGACAGAAGAAAAGCAGGACAAAAACGCCTTTATCGATCGCATTCTCACCTGGAATCGATTTTTGTAATTTTTTCAAGACTTATATACGCCCTGATACCATCGGTATCTACACATCAAATTCGAGCGCAATCGGATGGAGGATGCCCAAGATCCGAGAAGACACACAGACAGACAGACCAAACAGAACGGATTTTATATAATAGATATGGATGGTAAATCAAATAAATACACTTGCCAATGTTATCCAGTGGTTGTCTTTTGAGATGTGACATCGATCATCATTTGTTACTGAAAGGATGCTGGTTCACACATCCAAGCATTCACATACTTCCCTTGTACATGCAAACACATACACACTCCCCTTACACACACAGAGTTGAAACACTCTTTTTACTCTTTTACTTGTTTCAGTCATTTGACTGTGGCCATGTTGGAGCACCGGCTTTAGTCGAGCAAATCGACCCCAGGACTTATTCTTTGTAAGCCTAGTACTTATTCTATCGGTGTCTTTTGTTGAACCGCTAAGTTATGGGGACGTAAACACGCCAGCATCGGTTGTCAAGCAATGCTAGGGGGGACAAACACAGACTCAAAAGGATACACACACATATATATATGTGACGAAAGAACTCTGGCCGAAATAAGATTAAGATTAATGTAAAAAATAAATAACACTGAAGCAAAGTAACACCAAATATATAGTGCGTGTGTTTTTATTGGCTAAACTGGCAAAATGACCATTCCGAAATATAACAATATATGCCAATATATGCTTGCGAAGACCTGTTGGGGCAAGTGAAATCGAAATCAGAATCAAAATTGAACCAATCCTATGACTGGCACCCGGCAGATGCCAGGACCCCTGGACTGGTGGTACGTAAAAAGCACCATCCGAATCGTGGCCGATGCCAGCACCGCCTCAACTGGCTTCCGTGCCGGTGGCACATAAAATGCACCAATCCGACCGTGGCCGTTGCCAGCCTCCTCTGGCCCCTGTGCAGGTGGCACATAGAAAGCACCCACTACACTCATGGAGTGGTTGGCATTAGGAAGGGCATCAAGCTGTAGAAACATTGCCAGATAAGACTGGAGCCTGGTGCAGCCTTCTGGCTTCCCAGATCCCCCGGTCGAACCGTCCAACCCATGCTAGCATGGAAAACGGACGTTAAACGATGATGATGATGATGATGATGATGATGATGATGATGATATATATTCAGCCAACTTACTAGGCTTTAAATTAATTATAGGGTAAAAGGGTAAGGACCCCTTTTAGTCACCAGACAACATGCTTAGCAACATTTCTTCAGCCCTTTACATTGTGGGTTCAAACGCTGCTGAAATCAAATTTGCTTTTCATCGTTTTGCAGTTGATAAATTAAGTACCAGTTGAGCACTGGGGTTGATGTTATTGTCTTGCCTTCTTCCATCATAATTCCTGGCCTTGTGTTAAAATTAGAAAGACTTTTAATAACCTTAGTCTTTCCTCACTAAAAGATAGAAACGAAGTTGTTGCTGTTGTTGTTTGTTTGTTTGTTTGTTGAGTGAAGCGGTCTTCGTCCCAGTGGGAGAAGTCCGAAACGTGGTCCTTTGCTATTCGTAAGACCCGCAGAAGAGAAAGCAGGTCAACCCCCGACACCGAGAGCATCGACGGATGGATGAATGCGCATCCAGGCTCAGCGGTTGCGTAGGAAGTCGGGGACAAGAAACAGGAAGAAAGAGTGAGAGAAAGTTGGAGCGAAAGAATACAACAGGGGTCGCCACCCACCCCCTGCCGGAGCCTCGTGGATCTTTAGGTGTTTTCGCTCAATAAACACACACAATGCCCTGTCTGGGAATCGAAACCACGATCCTCCGACCGCAAGTCTGCTGCCCTAACCACTGGGCCATTGCGCCTCCACTGCTGTTGCTGATGCCCTTGTTCATGTTCTTTTTGTTGTTGGTCTTCTTCTTCTCTGTCCTCCTCCTCCCCCTCCTTCTTCAAGCTGACGTTTTTGTCATTGTTTGTTTTTGTTGCAGGAGCCCCTGACCTGGTGGTGAATATTGAAAACCTGACTGACCAAACCATCTTTATAATTTCTGTTGATGCTTCACGGCAGATACCTTATTTTGATACAGGTAAATATATACATGCATATTTTTACATGGATAACTATATGGCTTCAGCTTAAATTATGCACACCCATATACACCCATACACATCCGTTGTTTTCCTCTTGCATCTGTTTTCTCTCTTCATTTCCTGTATAAGAGCATATGCTCGAAATGTCAAAGCCTTCTAATTTTCCCAAGTGTCAAACTAATACACCTTGTTTGCTGTTCCTTTACCTGTTTTTGCTTTTTGCTTTTTATATTTTTGTTCAGTTTTGAACCACACACACACACACACGTCAGGCTACTAACATGAGTACTACTAGTAAGATGGTAGTAGGAGTGAAGAGAAGTAGGAGTCGGGGAAAGAGAGGAGAGTTGGGTGGGAGGAAGTAGGGGGAGGGGGAGAGAGGAGAGAAGGAGAGTGAGGGAGCAGAGAGAGGAGAGTAAGAGAGAAGAGGGAAAGAGAGTAGGGGTGAAGAGAAGGAGTTGGGGCAAGAGAGGAGAGTTGGGTGGGAGGAAGTAGGAGGGAGGGGGAGAGAGAGGAGAGAAGGAGAGTGAGGGAGCTGAGAGAAGAGGGAAAGAGTGTAGGGGTCAAGAGAAGGAGTCGGGGCAAGAGAGGAGAGTTGGGTGGGAGGAAGTAGGAGGGAGGGGGAGAGAGAGGAGAGAAGGAGAGTGAGGGAGCTGAGAGAAGAGGGAAAGAGAGTAGGGGTGAAGAGAAGGAGTCAGGGCAAGAGAGGAGAGTTGGGTGGGAGGGGGAGAGAGAGGAGAGAAGGAGAGTGGGGGAGCAGAGAGAAGAGGAAAAGAGTAGGGGTGAAGAGAAGAAGGAGGCGGGGCAAGAGAGGAGAGTTGGGTGAGAGGAAGTAAGAGGGAGGGAGAAGAGGGAAAGAGAGTAGGGGTGAAGAGAAGTAGGAGTCGGGGAGGAGGGGAAGCAAATATGTATATTTGCTTCTCAACCATGTGGTTGGGAAGCAAGCACCTTACCACAAAGCCACCCCTGTGCCTATTTCTCAATTTTCCCCCATTTCTTTGATATCTACTCTCAGTTTTTTTTCCATTATTAATTTTCTTGCATTTTAAAAATTTCTTATTTCCAGTTCAGTTTTTGAAGAGAGTTGAAATCTACCCACGGTCTGACAATCCCCACCCTGTGATGGTCGGCGAATTTGAAGAAGGAATGTTGGTCAGTTACTTACCCTTTTTACTCTTTTACTTGTCTCAGTCATTTAACTGTGGCCATGCTGGAGCACCACTATAAGTCAAGCAAATCGACCCCATGACTTATTCTTTGTAAGCCTAGTACTTATTCTATCGGTCTCTTTTGCCGAACCACTAAGTTTCGGGGACGTAAAAACACCAGCATCAGTTGTCAAGCGATGTTGTTAAGTTAAGTTAAGTTAAGTTAATTTTTTTGGCTCAAAAAGCAAAAAGCAAGGCCATGTAGGGGCACATGGAGTTATGTATAGGGAGGGTGTTCATGCAAAGAGTTCAGGCCATTTCTGGTCAAGAGAGTCTTTGAACCGAGCGGTCGTCGGCATCTTCACTATCTCGTCCGGCAGCTTATTCCACGGATCCGCAACCCGGACAGAGAAAGCCCCTCTCCTTCGATTGAGATGAAATCGTCGTAGATAGAGCTTTTCGGAGTGACCCCGCAGCCGACGCTCTGGAGCAGGAGTGAAGAACAGCTCTTTTGAGAGGTTACACTGTTATGAGGACAAACACACACACACACACATATATATACATAGGAAGTTCATGTTGTTGTTATGCCTAGTGTGCCATATATTTGGGGGGGAGTTTTTGGTGTTGTACTAATGAATGTCTAAAAAAAAATTTTTTTTTTTTAAAACCGAAAATTATGTTTGTTTTAAACCTTGAGATTACATAGAAAGTATTTTGCGTAGGATATGAGCAGTTCTCATTATTATTATTATTATTATTATTATTATTATTAATATTATTATTATTATTGTTATTAGAACGAGGATGATGGCAAACTGGCAGAATCGTTAGCACACTGGATGAAATGCTTAGCAGTATTTCGTCAGCCGCTACATTCTGAGTTCAAATTCTACTGAGGTCAGCCTTGTTTCTCATCCTTTCAGGATTGATAAATTACGTACCAATGGAATACTGGTATTATTATTATTATTATTATTATTATTATTGAGTGAGAGAGCAGTGCATGCCATCAAAGTGACACTGGGGTAAAATATACAAAGCCCAGTATACCCATCATGACTACCCATCTGATAAGGGTACACCAGGCACATGCATCACAACCATATGTGCGCGACATGGTGATCTCATATCAAGATAAACAGTGCATGACCTTGCAGGTGGGGCCCAGTTAGAAATTTCTTCAGGTTGAGTAGCCCATCCCGCTCAAAAGGTCCCTGAATAAAGGTTGTTTAAGGATGTTGAAAGAACCACCCATGTTTCCAGAAGTGAATTATTCAAACCCCAAAGAATCCTTCTCAACACATGGCTATGATGCTCCCCCACTCATTTTCAGAGATGCACATACCATCAGTCACTAAGGGACATAATCAACTGGTTAAGGTCAAACAACTGACAAGCAAATCTGTGGTATTGAGCAGAATATTTGCTGTAGCCCATCTTTGATACCAAGACAAAATAATGTACATGAAAAGACTTAAAATCAGTTAAGATCAGAAACCTTGTATCAGGGCATTTGTTCAAAATTCCACCAAGGTCAACTTTGCCTTCCATCCTTTCAGGGTCAATAAAATAAGTACCAGTTGAACACTGGGGTCGATGTATTCAACTCATCCCCTTCCCAAAAACTACTGCCCTTGTGGCAAAATTTGAAAGCATTATTATTATTATTACTGTTACTATTATTATTATTTTATATTATTATTATTATTATTATTATTATTATTATTATTATTATCATCATCATTATTGTTTTTGTTGTTCTTATTGTAGTCTGTGATACGAGGTCCTGATATGCGGATGGTCGGACAAGCGGTCTTTCAATTCAGTAGAGATGGAGAGTGGCATGGCCTGTTGATGGTAAGCAAAGAACTTCCCCATCTTGTACTTACTTTGAACCAATAAACAATAGGCATGTCAGTAGGAGGTGGTGGGGCTGTATGCTGTAGTGGTAGGAGTACATGCATATATATATATATATATTTATATGCACACACACATATATACATTATGATCATTTAATGTCTGTTTTCCATGCTAGTATGGGTTGGACGGCTTCACAGGGACTAGCAAGGCCAGTAGCTGTACCAGGTTCCAGAACCTGTTTTGGATTGGTTTCTATAGCTGGATGCCCTTCCTAATGCCAACCCCTCCGTGAGTGTAGTGGGTGCTTTTCATGTGTCACCATCACACACACACACACACACACACACACACATATATCGAAGCCTAGAGAAACACCCAAGTACCTCAATTTCATCTACTAATTACTTCAGTCTACTGGAGGGATAAAAGTAGAATGAGGTATTTTTACCTCTTGGCTGAAACAGCTGTAAGTTATTTCCCCAATTTCTATTCCTGTATGTTATATATTTTAATGATTACTGGTATCTTTATATTTTATATATGTAAAGCATATGTTATACATGTATGTATATTCTTGTAATTGTCATTTTAGTAAATAAATAAATAAATTGACATAATATAATGTCTAAAAGTTGATGAACCACCTATTGACCCCCTCCATTTTCTTATTGCTCTCTCTCTCTCTCTCTCTCTCTCTCTCTATATATATATATATATATATATATATATATATATATATATATATATAAGCAATATAGGATGAAGTCCCTTACTCTACAGCAAGGAATTCATCAGGAAGCGTGGGCAGTATATTTAAAAAAAACCGTTACGGTTGCAATATACATCATATAATTAAGGGCTAAAGAGGGTTATTCTAAAGCCAATACACTGTTTTATCCACTTATAATCCGCTTGTTACAGGAAAATTGAAACTGAAAATGGGCAACTAACCTTTAGAAAATTTAAATTTCGTTATCTCTATATTGAATCAATTTCGGACTTAATCTTATAAAAAAAGATATATTCCTTCTTCAGTAGAACTTTCGATGGGATATAAATAAAATAAATTTTCTAAAGGTTAGTTGCCCGTTTTCAGTTTCAATTTTCCTGTAACAAACGGATTATAAGTGGATAAAACAGTGTATTTGGCTTTAGCCCTTAATTATATGATGTATATTGCAACCGTAACGGTTTTTTTAAATATACTGCCCACGCTTCCTGATGAATTCCTTGCTGTAGAGTAAGGAACTTCATCCTATATTGCTTAGTAGTAAACTCGATGCTTGCTATAGGAGGACTGGTAACCATTACAATTTGTAGTGGCGAAAGGTCTGGACGTTGTTTTCTGAGGCTGACCAAAGAATTTTTATTTTTAGATATAAATGATGTACTCAAGTGTAGTTATGTTTTTAGCTTGTGCTTTTTCCATGATCATACGTGAGTATTTTATTTATATCCCATCGAAAGCTCTACTGAAGAAAGAATATATCTTTTTTTATAAGATTAAGTCCGAAATTGATTCAATATAGAGATAACGAAATTTAAATTTTCTAAAGGTTAGTTGCCCGTTTTCAGTTTCAATTTTCCTGTAACAAGCGGATTATAAGTGTGTATATATATATATATATATATATATATATATATATATATATATATATATATATGATGATGATGATGATAACAATGATGAGGATGACAATGATGGTGTTGGTGATGACGATATTGATGGTAATGATGATGGTGATTATGGCAATGATGATGACGATGATGGTGATGATGATGATGATGATGATGATGGTGCTGATGGTGACAATGATGACAATGTTAGTTGTGATGGTGATGATTGTGGTGGTGGTGATGATGATGGTGATGATGATGATGATAGTGGTGGTGGTGGTGCTGCTGCTGCTAATGATGATGATGTTGGTAATGGTAGTGGTGGTCATGATGATGGTGATAATGATGATGATAGTGGTGGTGGTGGTGGTGGTGATGATGACGATGATATTCTCTCTCTTCTTGTTTCTGTGTGCCATTCCACAGGTGAGAGGTGTGGCTGCCCCTGTTCATAGCGTTCAAGTCTTCACCGAGAGCCAGTCCGACCAACCCGATGATCCAGTGTTACATCTCAACAAATTCCTCAAGCCCCAACCAGACGGTTCCCTTTTCGGGGTCCTTAACATCACTGTAAGTAACTACACTGATCCCTTTTACTTTTTAATTCCTGCCTTCTTTTTGTATTCCCTCCCGATCTTTAATTCGTTTCACTCATTTGGTTGAGGCCATGCTGGGGCACCACCTCTAAGTGTTTTAGTTAATTAAGTCAACGCCAAGACTTATTTTAAGTCTCCGGTGACCTGCAATGTTAGAAGGTTGTAAACAAACCAACACTGTTTGTCAAAGGGTGACAAACAAACAAACTCACATACATACACACACACAGACACATATACATAAATACATACACACATACAAGTTTTTTTATTCTCCCTCTGTTTATTTTCTTGTGTTCCTTTCTGTTGAAGAGCATAGGCTCGAAATGTTAAAGACTTTCTCACCTTCCTGAGCATTAAGCTAATACATCTGTTTGTTGTTCATACACCTGTCTTCGTCTTTTGTTTACTGAAAATTTCAACTATATATATATATATTACGTACCACAGGTAGTTATGATACCCATGCCGGTGTCACGTAAAAAGCACCATCCAAACGTGGCTGATGCCTGCGCCGCCTGACTGGCATCCATGTTGGTGACACATAAAATCACCAACCGATTGTGGCTGTTTGCCAGCTTCCTCTGGCCCCTGTGCCGTGACACATAAAAAAGCACCCACTACACTCACAGAGTGGTTGGCATTAGGAAGGGCATACAGCTGTAGAAACTCTGCCAGATCAGATTGGAGCCTGGTGCAGCCTCCTGGCTTCCCAGACCCCGGTCGAACCATCCAACCCATGCTAGCATGGGAAACGGACGTTAAACGATGATGATGATGATGTAACTTCACAGTCATCCATGATGTATATTTGTATATACAAACTTGCTACCAGTTCAAATCTGCTTGCGGCCCCTTTGAACCATCTCCACCAACCCATCCACTGCCAAACACCACCACCACTTCTATAACAACCTGTATTCTTCTGTTCCCGCAGGGTCAAGACAGTGAGTTCTACCTGAACCTTTGGCTTGGTAAACTCTATGTTGCTGTGGTAACTGACAACATGTCTGCAGACCACTCTTTCTACAGAGGGCAGGTAAGACACCGTTTACAACTGTTTAACCTACATCAACCCACTCACAGCCACCCACCTACTGTAGCCTGCCCATCATAAGTTGCATCTAGTAGCCCATCCATAATAACCCATCAAAGTAGCCCACCAAAGTGGTTCATCAAAAGTAAACCAGATACAACTCACCCATGGTAATCCACCCCTGGTAGCCCACCACCCCAATGGTAACCCAACTACCGTTGTCCACCCATGATATCATGCCTGTTGTTGCCTACCCTTGGCAATCAACCTACAGTAGCTGGGTTATTATGGGACGAGCTACCCCCAGTAGCTCCTCCCGTAATAACCCCGCCCCAGTAGCTCCTCCCGTAATAACCCCGCCCCAGTAGCTCCTCCCGTAATAACCCCGCCCCAGTAGCTCCTCCCGTAATAACCCCGCCCCAGTAGCTCCTCCCGTAATAACCCCGCCCCAGTAGCTCCTCCCGTAATAACCCTGCCCCAGTAGCTCCTCCCGTAATAACGCCGCCCCAGTAGCTCCTCCCGTAATAACCTTGCCCCAGTAGCTCCTCCCCCACATAATAACCCAGTTCTGTAGCTTTCCCCTATATTGACCCACTTCCAGTTGCCCACCTATGATAACCTACCTGTTGTTGCCTACCCACGGTAATCAACCCATTCATAATTACCTACCCATGGTAACCCAACTATTATAGCCCATCTATAATGACCCACATACAATAGCCCACTTATAGTAACCCACCAATTGTAGCCTGTCCATGATAGCCCACCAACAATAGCTTACTCATAATAACCCACCTGCATGAGCCCCTCTGTTGTAGCTTACATGCAGTAGCCCTTTCATGGTAACCCACTAAAATATCACACCTTATGAAACACACATACAATAATCTATCCATAGAAATCCACCTATTTTAGCCCACTTGTTATAACCCACCCATGATAACCCATTAGAATAGCCGGCCAATAGTGACCCATTAAAAATAGCTAACCGATATACCCAACCTATGACCCACCTCAGCAAAATCACTCCTTCCCCTAGACACATATACACACTTGCATACATACACATATTTCAATTTTCAATTTCGTCGCCCTTTTCAAGCCCCGCCAGGCTCATGGGCCCAGTTTCCCGGTTTCTGTGGCGTATGTGTTCCCCCCAGTCCATCGCAGACATACATACATACACACACACACATACATACATGGAAGCACTCACACACACTTACATACACACACATACACACACACACACTTACATACACACACACACACATACATACATGGAAGCACTCACACACACTTACATACACACACATACACACACACACACTTACATACACACACATACATATACATACATGGAAGCACTCACACACACTTACATACACACACACACACAGACACACACACTTACATACACACACATACATATGCATACATGGAAGCACTCACACACACTTACATACACACACATACACACACACACACTTACATACACACACATACATATACATACATGGAAGCACTCACACACACTTACATACACACACACACACACACACACACACAGACACACACACACTTACATATACACACACTTACATACACACACATACATATACATACATGGAAGCACTCACACACACTTACATACACACACATACACACACACACACTTACATACACACACATACACACACACACACTTACATACACACACACACACACACAGACACACACACATACACACACACTTACATACACACACACACACACACACACACACACACACACACATACACACACACTTACATACACATACACACACACACACATGCACACATACATACCACATATCACACCTGTCCCATGGTAATATCCTTCATATTCACGTCTTTCATATCCACATCCCGCAACAAATGCACCAATGACAAAACAACCCACATGCGCATCCCACATGAATCCCATTCGCCTGCATACTCCCACAGACCTTTTCTGTGGCTCCCTGTTCAATATCAAGGCCCTGTTTATTCCCACTGACCTGAAACTCGGTCTGACCTGTATATGCTTTACTCTCTTTTACTTGTTTCAGTCATTTGACTGCGGCCATGCTGAAGCACCGCCTTTAGTCGAGCAAATCGACCCTGGGGCTTATTCTTTGTAATCCCAGTACTTATTCTATCAGTCTCTTTTGCCGAACTGCTAAGTGATGGGGATGTAAACACACCAGCATCGGTTGTCAAGCAATGCTAGAGAGACAAACACATGCACACACACATATATCTCTCTATATATAAACGGCAGTTTGTCTGTCTGTGTTTCCGTGTGTCTGTCAGGTTGTACCCTCACCCTGACCATGGCTTTCAACCGATTCTGATGAAACTTGACACACACATAGCCCAATGTCATAATTCAAAACTAACGCAGCGAAAATTTTGAAAAGTTCCCCCAGTTCTGAAAAAAATCGATAAATTCGACATGGGGTCGAGAATCAGAAACCCAAACCACAGACCGTCTAGGGGACGCAACTCCACCTTTTTTAACTCTCAAAAAAAATTTACCATCATTTTTTTTCCATTTTTTTGCTATTTTTTGGCTATAACTCTCTAAAAATGCTTTATAGTTATTTCCCTTACAAACCTGAGCAACGCCGGGCGATACTGCTAGTATATACATATATTCAACAAGCTTCTTTCAGTTTCCGTCTACCATCCACTCACAAGGCATCGGTCGGCCTGGGGCTATAGCAGAAAACACTTGCCCAAGATGCCACGCAGTGGGACTGAACCCAGAACCATGTGGTTGGTAAGCAAGCTACTTACCACACACCCACTCCTATGCCTATATATATATATATATATATATGACAGGCTTCTTTCAGTTTCCGTCTCCAAAATCCACTCACAAGGCATTGGTTGGCCCGGGGCTATAGCAGAAGACACTTGCCCAAGATGCCACGCTGTGGGACTGAACCCGGAACCATGTGGTTCTTTAGCAAGCTACTTACCACACAGCCACTCCTGCGCCTATGATTCCCCCCCCAACCCCTTCACTAAACACCTCCACCACACAAACTCACTCAGTCATACACCTCTAAGCTCCCCCCCCCATACACACATTCACCCCCTCTGCTCCGACCCACTCTATGTTTTATGTTCCAGGTGTCAGTTCCAGGGGCCTGGTATTGCACTTCAAAGGAGTTTGGATTCTGTAAGTAGGCAATTTATACACATATATGCATGCACACACGCACACATAAACACATACTTACAGAGACACACATACACATGCTTACATACACACACCCACATACACACATGTTCACACACACACACATAAATGCATACTTACACAGACACATACATACACACATACACATGCTTACATAATACACACCCACACATACACACACACGTACACACATACACATGCTTATATACACCCACCAACATACATGTTCACACACATATACACATGCTTACACAGACACATATACACATTCTTACATACACACACCCACACATATACACACACATAAACACATAGTTACACACACACACACATACGTACACACATACACATGCTTACATACACACACACAAACACACATACACACACACAACAGAGTATAAATGATTTTAAGAGGGAAACTGGGTATAAAAGGCATCAGGCATGTGCAAGAGAGAAAGCTGCACTGGTTTGGTCATGTGAGGTGTATGGATGAGGATAGCTTTATAAAGAAATGCTGAGCTCCAGCTGGGGGGGGGGGGATTTGTGGAAGGGGTAGACTCAGGAAGACGTGGGATGAAGTAATGAGAAAGGATCTTTGGACACTGGGCCTCACTGAGGATATGACAAGGGACCAGATGTGGTAATTTACTGTACTTGGTGAGATATGAGAAGCGAAGTAAAATCGCTGTCATCTATACATACAGAAATTGAGTCAAGGAGGTCTTTATAACGTCCTTGGTTTGTAAAAATGTATACGGTAATGTCCTTTATTATTATTGTATACTCTTTTACTCTTTTACTTGTTTCAGTCAGTTGACTGTGGCCATGCTGGAGCACCGACTTTAGTCGAGCAACTCGACCCCGGGACTTAATCTTTGGAAGCCCAGTACTTATTCTATCGGTCTCTTTTGCCGAACCGCTAAGTGACGGGGACATAAACACACCAGCATCGGTTGTCAAGCAATGCTAGGGGGACAAACACAGACACACAAACATACATGCACACACACACATACGTATATATATATATATATATATATATATGAGTGGATTTGGTAGACAGAAACTGAAAGAAGCACGTCATATATATGTATATATATATATATATATATATATATATATATATATATATATATATATATATACACATATATATGACGCGCTTCTTTCAGTTTCCGTCTACCAAATCCACTCACAAGGCTTTGGTCAGCCCGAGGCTATAGTAGAAGACACTTGCCCAAGGTGCCACGCAGTGGGACTGAACCCGGAACCATGCAGTGGGACTGAACCCGGAACCATGTGGTTGGTAAACAAGCTACTTACCACACAGCCACTCCTGCGCCTATAACATAATGCAAACGTGTAGCTTTTTTGTGCATTTTGTTTGCAGAAAATAAAGAAATAACAGTAATAACATTTAATAAATGTTGCTTACTGCAAGTTATGGATGATTCTTTTATGACTTCATTGCTTTCAGGCTTAGCTTAAGGTATTTTCGCACCCGACATCACAAAATGCGCCTGAATAAACATTGCCGGATAGCAAATAGAGACTTGAACAATGCTTAGAAAATAATTTTCATTTTTAACCTCGTGTATAGTATGCACTAGGGATTTTGACCTTTAAATTTTGGGTGGGGAAATGCGGATTATACTCGAGGATTTACAGTATGTTTCCAGTATTAAAGACTCCGCCGGTTACGACGACGAGGGTCCCAGCTGATACGATCAACGGAACAGCTTGCTCGTGAAATTAACGTGCAAATGGCTGAGCACTCAACAAACACGTGTACCCTTAACGTAGTTCTCGGGGATAATCAGCGTGACACAGAGAGTGACAAGGCTGACCCTTTGAAATACAAGTACAACTCATTTTTGCCAGCTGAGTGGACTGGAGCAACGTGAAATAAAGTGTCTTGCTCAAGGACACAACGCGTCGCCGGGAATCGAACTCACAACCTTACGATCATGAGCCGAATGCCCCTAACCACTAAGCCACGCGCCCTCACGTTTCCTGTATTACCATATGATGGGTAACACTCCTGTTAGTAAAGAGTAACTAAGGGAAATTAATCTAATATGATCGATGTTATCCTCGGAAGGGAGATAACTCTGATCATATTAAATTCTTTCATTTCACCAGCAGAGTAAAAAACATTCTGCTAATTTCATTCATCTCTTGATATCTTTTAAACATTTTTTTGTTTTGGCCATTAGACTGTGACCATGCTGGAGCACCACATTGAGGAATTTTAGTTGAATGAATTGACCTGAGTCTAGATAAATGTTTTATAAAAATATATTTTATTTTTTCTATATGGTTTGTTTTATGTCTATCATTGTTTGAATTGCATAATAGTGGTTTTTCTCTAATTTTAATATATCATATATATATATCATATATATATATATATATATATATATATATATATACACACACACACCTATACATGTACACACTCATTCATGCCAATTTATACAAACCACCTATCTCACACCCACTGACTATCACACCCTCCTGCTTTAATTCTCTCTCACTTTCCTTAGGTCCAGTTACAGTCATGCAGCATGCCTTCTTTGAGACCTACCACAAGTTCACTGGATTTACTCCCCATGGCTTGGCTTCATTTGTGTTGGACCGTGTCAATGTTTTCTATTACAGGTACATATCTACAGATATATATATATATATATACTTAATAATTAGGGTTCAGCAAAGATTTGCTTTACCACATACCGAAGTTTAGAAATAGCAGCCAAAAACCTTAGCTATTTCTTCTACTTTAAAAAGGGACTCCCAGAGAAACCAAAATCTTTGCTGAATCCTCATTATTAAGTATTACTCAAGTTTACCATGAAATGGTTCTTTTCTCATGCCGAATTCTACTTGTTGAAATTATTGATTACTTCTTAATTAATTAATTTTACCCTTTGTTATTATTGATATATATATATATATATATATATATATATATACATATAAATACATACACACACATACACATATATCTATAGTACTGCCTGGTTGGCTGGCTGATGGCAGTACCGCATGATCAACACTCGTGCCAGTGGCACGTTTAAAGCACATCCGAGCGTGATCGTTGCCAGGGCCATGGATTGGCTTCCATGCTGGTGGCACGTAAAAAGCACCAATTGAGTATGATTGTTGCCAACGTCGTCTCCTCAGCACATGTGCCGGTGGCACATGAAGAACAACATTTGAGCGTGTCATTGCCAGTGCCGCCAGACTGGCTCCCATGCAGGTAGCATGTTAAAAACACCTGAGCGTGGTCATTGCCAGAACTGCCTGACTGGCCCTCGTGCCGGTGGCATGTAAAAGCACCCACTACACTCTCGAAGTGGTTGGCATTAGGAAGGGCATCAAGCTGTAGAAACTTTGCCAGATCAGATTGGAGCCTGGTGCAGCAACCTCTTCAATATACTTTCTAAATTATAAATATTTTTCAATATCCTTTCTAAAAATATAACTATTTTTAAAAGAATCAAAATATATCCACTAGAATATGGCTGGGAGATAATAGCTTACTCAAAATAACCCTTTTCAGCTTCTACGACTGCTTGAAGGTGGCTCTAGAACCTGGGGTATGCATTACTTTCTCTGTGTCTTGGGAAGATCTTCAGACACCTTAATCTTGGCCACCAGCTTGTTTCTTCTCGAGCCATCCCTGGTTCATAAGGGCCAGTTTCCTGGTTTCCTTGGTGTATTGGTTCCCCACCTGGATGGGACGCCGGTCCGTCACAGGTGAGCTGCAAGAAGCAGAAGGAAAGAGTGAAAGAAAGTTATGGCAAAAGAGTCAGCAGAAGTTCACCATTGCCTTCTGCCAGAACCGCGTGGAGCTTAGGTGTTTCGTTCATAAACACACACATCGCCCCGTCTGAGATTCGAACCCGCAATCCCTTGACCTCGAGTCCGCTGATCTAACCACTAGACTATGTGCCTCCACACACACACGCACACATATATTGTTTGTTCCTTTTTGAGCCATCCCTGGCTCATAAGGGCTGGTTTCCCGGTTTCCTTGGTGTATAGGTTCCCCACCTGGACGGGACGCTGGTCCGTCGCAGGTGAGCTGCAAGATGCAGGACGAAAGAGTGAGAGAAAGTTGTGGCAAAAGAGTCAGCAGAAGTTCACCATTACCATCTGCCGGAGCCACGTGGAGCTTAGGTGTTTCACTCATAAACACACACATCGCCCGGTCTGAGATTCGAACCCACGATCCCTCGACTACGAGTCCGCTGCTCTAACCACTAGGCCATGTGTCTCCGGCCACCAGCTTGGCATTCATATTGTATGCTGAGTGGTTGGTGTCTTTCTCAACCATGCCCCACACATAATAATCTATGGGATTATAATAGGGGGAATTAGGGAGCCAGAAATTAGGGGGTAGGTGAAAACATAAAAATTCCCTGATCGCACTACCACTTATAATATACTCGCATATGCTATTCCTATTTATTGTACTCCCATATAATACTCGTATATATTCCTCTCGGCCCTTCGTTCATGCAGTATTCACCTGGAAGGATTTGAACCCATGGAGACTGTCACGGAGGTCAACATTCTCAATGGGGAACGAACGCTTGTTACTCTGAGTAGCTCAACGCAGAACATCCAGCCAGGAACCAGAGTATTTCATCTATATGTGAGTACTTCCAGATTGTGGTGGTCACCACATTTAGCCATCTTCCTATCTTCTGAATCATTATGCTGTTTCTCTCTCTCTCTCTCTCTCTCTCCTCTCTCTTTCTCTCTCTCTCTTTTTCTCTCCCTCACACTCTTTCAATTGCTACATATATATATATGTGTGTGTGTATATATATATATATATATGTGTGTGTGTGTGTGTGTGTGTGTAGTGTGTATAGATACATACACACCTTTATAATATATAAAGCTGTATGTATATATATATATATATATATATATATATATATATATATATATATAAGCTGTATGTATATATATATATAATATATATATATATATAAAGCTGTATGTATTATATATATATATATATATATATATATATAAAGCTGTATGTATATATATATATATATATATATATATATATTTATATATATATATATTTTATGTGTGTGTGTGTGTGTAGTGTGTATATATACATACACACCTTTATATATATATATAAGATGTGTATATATGCAAATATATGTGTGTGTGTGTATACATATACACCTTTTATATATCTATATATATATATATATTTACACATATATATATACACACATCTTATAAATGCTCTTTCTTGAAATCCTTTTGTATGTATATATAAGGTTTGTGTATTTTATATATAGAGAGAGAGAGAAAGAGAGAGCTGATCTGGACCATACACCTATTACTCTCTCTTTCTCTCTCTCTCTCTCTCTCCTCTCTCTCTCTCATATGCTCTTTGTCTGCCTCTCTTCACAATATTCTCTCTCTTGTGTAATCCATTCTAACTCTTTCTTTCTTTCTTTCTCATTCATTTGGATACACCTCTCTCTCTCCTTCTGTCCCTGACACACTCACCCTCTCTCTAACAATTATATACTTTCTCTCTCTTTAACACATTCTCTCTCTATCTCTCTGTCTCTCTCTTTCTATCTTTCTCACAACACATTATCATTATCTCTCTCTCTCTCTCTTTCTCTCTCTGTATCACATATGCTCTTTCTCTGCCTCCTACACAACATACTCTCTCTTTCTCTTTCTAACTCTCTTTCTCTCTCTCTTTCTTTCTCATTCATTTGAATACACCTTTCTCCAACTCTCTCTCTTTCTCTTTCTGTCTATCTCTCTCTTTCTGTTTCTTTCCCATTCATTCGAATATACCTATCTCTCTCTCTTTCTCTTTGTTTCTCTCTCTATCTCTTTCCCTCTCTCTTCTCTTTGGCTCCCTCTCTCTCTTTCTCTCTGTCTCTCTTTTAATCTCTCGCTCTTTGTCTCTCTCTCTCTCTGTTTCTTTCTCATTCATTTGAATACACCTCTTTTTTTTCTCTCGCTCTCTCTCTCTCTCTTTCTTTCTCTCCTTCTTTCTCTCTCTCTCTCTCTCCATAACACACAAAACAACACTTTTCTCAAGTTCCTTTTCTCTTCTCTTTCTCTCCACCACCACCACCCTCACCACCACCATCATCACAATCGTCACATCCACAGGGCTCCATACCAGGACATTCCCCAGAAATGTTAAAATACTTAACACATGGGACACTGAAGGTTTGTGTGAAGACATCTCTATTCAAGGAAGAAGGAATCATAGGACAGATCCCCATGCTTCAGCGAACACAGTGTGGAAAATCTCAGGTAGGGCCCCATACTCTTTATACTCTTTTCTTTTTTTTTCTTTCTTTTTTACTTGTTTCAGTCATTTGACTGTGGCCATGCTGGAGCACCGCCTTTTAGTCGAGCAAATCGACCCCAGGTCTTATTCTTTATAAGCCTAGTACTTATTCTATCGGTCTCTTTTGCCAAACCTCTAAGTAACGGGGACATAAACAAACCAGCATCGGTTGTCAAGCAATGCTAGGGGGACAAACACAGACACACAAACACACACACGCATATATACATATATATACATACGACAGGCTTCTTTCAGTTTCTGTCTACCAAATCCACTCTAGGCTTTGATCGGCCTGAGGCTCTAGTAGAAGACACTTTCCCAAGGTGCCACGCAGTGGGACTGAACCCGGAACCGTGTGGTTGGTAAGCAGGCTACTTACCACACAACCACTCCTACCTTTTTTTTTTTTTTTACCATTTTGTGTTATATCTGTAACGAAAGTTCATGATTTGGTGGTTAGAGTATTTGGCTCACGATCTTAAGGTCCTGAGTTCAATACTCAGTGGCACAGAGTGTTCTTCAGCAAGACACAGCAATAAGCAGATGTACTTAAGGGGTCACAGCTTGAATTTTAGTCCTGTCTACATATATGTATATGTTTATATATACACACATTATATATACAATACATATACATCATCATCATCATCATCATCGTTTAACGTCCGTTTTCCATGCTAGCATGGGTTGGACGGTTCAACTGGGGTCTGGGAAACCAGGAGGCTGCACCAGGCCATCTGATCTGGCAGCGTTTCTACAGCTGGATGCCCTTCCTAACGCCAACCACTCCGTGAGTGTAGTGGATGCTTTTTAAGTGCCACCAGCACAGATGCCAGACGAGGCTGGCAAACGGCCACGATCGCATGGTGCTTTTTACGTGACACCGGCACAGGGGCCAGTGAGGCTGGCAATGGCCACAATCAGATGGTGCTATTTATGTGCCACCGGCACGAAGGCCAGTCGGGGCGGCACTGGCAACAAAACATTAAAAAGAAATGTATTAGCAAGAAAAATTTAGAAAGAAAAACAAATAGGGTAATATGGATTCGAAAATTGCAAATAACTTGTAAAAAGGGAAAAAGAAGAGGAAAAAAAAACATGTCAAGGTATCTTCGAGTCTATCTGTGCGAAACACTATAGACGAATCTGGCCAACTGATATATATCTATATATATAAAACTTAACTTGTGTGTGTGTGTGTGTGTGTATCTGTGTGTGTGTCTGTGTGTTTAACTTCCCAGCACATCTCCTCCTAGCCAACAAATCGTAGAACCACCAAAAATGGGTCACTTAAAGTTTAGGCAAATGAAAATTGAACTGCGCTATTTCTGTTCCGAAATTCATCTTGCAAGTGCAAAAATCGATAATGTGTTTGTTTAGGCCTTATCCCATGCATTGAATAGTGAACTTTACTCAGTCAGCTGTTTGACGTGAACTGTGTTCACCATGCGTGCAAGCATGCATAAATTGCATGAAAAATAAAAAAATCAAGATATAAAAACGAATCGCCGTAAACATTGTAGAAATTCGGTAAAGAAATGAATTTTCGGGATGCAGCCTGGAGGGTTTTTTCGTATTAATCGTTTGGACTTTGTGAACACATACCAATTGTTTTCATAACATTTTTAACGCTTTGAATTAAATGTGACTATTTTGCATTGAGTCTGCAGTTTGAATTACTTTAACCAAATTTTAGCTGGCTGGATTTTTGATCATCACTATACATCGCCAGCGACTCCCTGAAACTCTCCCCTGAAATCCCCGTTGAGCCGGGCAATACTGCTAGTATATATATATACTGAATATATTTATTGGCCAGATTAGTTTATTATATGTATTGCCGTTTGAAACAGTTGAATGTGGATATTAAATTGCATTTTGAACTTTTAACATTTCCATTTTTATTATTGTTTATAGTGTTTTATATAAGACTAGCAGTATCGCTCGGGTTTGTAAGGGAAATAGCTATATAAGCATTTTTAGAGATGTAAAGTATTATAGCCATCTCAATATGGCTAACCACAAAGGTGGGGGATTATCCAAAAATGGATTAAAAATGGGAAAAATTGATGGTAAATTTTTTTTAAATCGTAGACTCATCGTAGACGCACGCTAATACCCAGAAGGGCTCGATATGAATCATGACTATAAGATACCCGGTTTTGGTTAAACTGCACCACAAAATGTGGGAGTAGTTAGGAATCTAAATCGTAGGAGACAGACAGCACACAACCTTACTTTTATATATAAAGATTTTATCCTATACATGCCTATAACGAACATTTTATATATATATATATATATATATATGTGTGTGTGTGTGTGTGTGTGTGTGTGTATGTATATATATATATACAAGTGCTTTTCAACCTTTTTTGCTGGAGCAGAACCCCAAGAAAACATTTCACTGGCTTGAGAAACCCCTGTACAATAATTTAATTGTCTTATGCACATATATCTGCACAGGAGAATTAAAAATTACTGTCGATTTTAGCATTTTTGTAACTTCTTGCGGAACCCCTCGACTGTACTGGTGGAACCCTTGTTGAAAACCACTGATATATATATATATATATATAATATATATATATACATACATATGTATACGTATATATGTATGTGTGTGTGTGTTGGTGTGTTTATGTCCCCCATAACTTGGCAGTTCAGTAAAAGAGGCTGAAAGAATAAGTACTAGGCTTACAGAGAATAACTCCTGGGGTCGATTTGTTCGACTAAAAGTGGTGCTCCAGCATGGCCACAGCCAAATGACTGAAACAAGTAAAAAAATAAACAAATATTTAATTGATTGTCAGTCCATCATTTCTTACTTTCTCTCACTCACTCTCTCTTTTTCCCTTTTCTTTTTCAGATAATCACAGTGGGAGGCACAACTGGCTGGAGCCCCAACAGTACAGACATTAGCAATTTATCCATTGTCCAGGGAGACATGTTAGGGTTTGTCTATGGAGCCACAGAGAATGTCATCTTACTGAAGGATAAGGTGAGTTAGAATGGATTCTTCTACTCCTCCTTCTCTCCTTCCTCTTCTCCTTCCTTGCCTTCCTCTTCCTTATCACTCTATGTGTATCTAGACACAACTAATTATATATATATATACCCCAATGGTAATTATGTACAGACCCAAGATGGTGCTCCTGCTCATACAACAAAGAAAGTGCAGAAATATATATTTCTTTTTCTTTTAGTTGGGACTCCTTTGGTCAGAACTGACCATGGGTAGTATCCCTGCTGTTTTCAACTCAGCTGAAACAGCACTTCTGGTGTCTAAGCAGACCTATATATGAGTGACAGCCTCTACGACATAGAGCACTTTTGTGTATGTGTATATATATATATATATATATATAGGTGCAGGAGTGGCTGTGTGGTAAGTAGCTTGCTTACCAACCACATGGTTCCGGGTTCAGTCCCACTCCCAGTGCCCCCAGGAGCGTCCAGGAAAAAATCCCCCCAGCTTTGGCCCGGACTGAATTAACATTGGAGTTGTAAGCGAACTTCTGTTCTGGAAGGAGCTTTGGCTCATTGTCGGCTATGTACTCGGCAAGCTTGTCAACATTAAAACATGTCTCACGCAGCAAATGTGAAGACAGAGTGTTTGTGCCTTCCCGGTTTGTTGAAGGTAGGCCATAGACCAGCAAGGCACTACCACCCATATCAAGTACAGTATCTTCGATTTCAAGCAGCGCCATGTTGTAAATGAGGTCAGTGTACCCGACGTCCATTGATGGATGTAGCGATTGAGCGTGACGCAGGAAATCTTCAGACATATAATCTTTGTAGGTAAGCCATAAAGAGGCGGGATTAGCCAAGTCACACCATAGTAGTAGAATAGCGAAAAGCGATCTGAATTTTTTAGGAGATTTTAAAGAAACACCCTCCGCCATAGTGGCGCCCCATTGTGAATCATCCTCCAAAAGTCGACGCCGAAAACAGGCTTCGCGGAAAGTATCACATAGTACACCATCAACAGTTCTGATGTCTTGAAAACTTTGTGGGCCTTAAACCTCATGGAGGAGAAGGCGCAGAAAAGTCTAATTCTTCTATTGAATGTAACCAGGAAACGCCGGATATAAATACATGAAAGTACATGAAGTTTGTTAAAAAAAAGGGGATCATGTATATATCTCCTGGCTGTTGAGATTATAACACCTCGTTGTAAACAATGTTTCTTGTTTTTCCTTGTGGAGCATATACAAAAAGGTTTCTTTTGGTTCCTACTCTTGAGCAGGCAACATACAGTTGCCTATGCGAGAAGCAGGGCTCTTCCAAGAGAAGACCAGCTACAGAGAGGGTTTGACCCCGAGATTTGTTAAATGTATATATATGTATGTATGCCTGTATATATGTACAAAATCCACTGAGAAGGCTTTTGTTGGTCTGAAGCTACAGCAGAAGACACATGCCAAGTCACCACACAGTGGGACTGAACCCAGGACCATTTGTTTGGAACGTAGTTTGTTACCACACAGCCACACCTTCCCCTATGTATGTGTGTGTGTGTGCGTATGCGTGTATGGGTAGATATATTATGCATGTATATAAGTGTATATATATGTGTACATATTACATGTACATCTATATATATACATCTACACATAAAATACAAAATACAAAGTTATATCTTGATATCGCTAGTGATAACAATACTCAAAATATATAACTGACTGGAATTGTAGGCTCGTCTCTTGCAATTTCGATCAATTGGATCTTGTCCTCCCTCTTGTATAGAAGTGTACGGCTGCAGCGAAATTCATTTTTGGACTTTCTTCTATCGAAGGCATTTAAACAAAAATGCTTCCGTAAAGACGGTGAAAATATTGTCAATTTCCCCAAACAGGGACACAATTCAATTTTTAAACAATAACCAAAGCTCCGAAAGGGGGAGGGTTACGGTTTACAATTATTTAACAAATGCAACACAACAACATTTCCCTGACGAGGAACCAACAAACGTGATTACAATAGTCAAACAGTAATAATAATAACAACAAACCTTTTTAATTTATCCCCATTTATGTGAAACCACTTATTCAAGTTCAAGTCATTGATGCAATTTTATACGAATTGCTAATACACACACACACACACACATAATAAGGGTGAAAAATTGAATATTAATTTGATTAATATGAATTGAAAACCAGTGGTGTAGCATATAAGACCATAGCGGATCTTCCTCTAGCAAAAAGGATGACCAGTATTAATGGCTCATCCCTGTTATATAAATACTTTCACTTTAATAGTTTCACACTTTCAAAGAGAAAGTAGGAGAAAGTGTGGTGGTAATGGAAGGAGTGAAGCACTTGAAATGAGAGAGGCAAATCATAAAATATGAGTTTTGTCAAATTTTTGCTTAATTGGCGGTCAAATTGAAAAAACTTTACATGCCATGACCCAATCGAATCTACTTGGAAAAATCATAGGTAAATTCCAATTGAAGAAATTCTATATTGTAGAATTGTATTAAAAAGAAACATGGGAATAGGCAGAGAAAATCTGCCTTTTATCATAAGAGATAAGAGATATTGGCATGTAACCAATATATTATTTCTCCTGTCTATCAATCTATTAATTATTTCATTTTCTCTCTCTCTCCTATTTACAGGACCACTTCCAGAGATGTGACTTCACTGACAGCCGTCCTATAGGAAACAAACTACTGCTGTCAGAGAGTAAGGGAACAGTACTACACCCATTCCCCAAACCTGGAACATTTTACATTGCTTCACAGTCCTCCTGCAATTCCACGCAGCCCCTAAAAATGGTCTTGACAGTTATTGGTGAGTTCAGTTGCCCTTTTTTGCACTTGTTGCTACTTTGTTTGTTTGTTTGTTGAGCGAAGCAGTCTTCGTCCCATTAGTGGGAGAAGTCCGAAACATGGTCCTTTGCTCTTCGTAAGACACGCAGAAGAGAAAGCAGGTCAACTCCCGACAGTGTGAGCATCGACGGATGGATGAATGCGCATCCAGGCTCAGTGATCGCATAGGAAGTCGAGGACAAGAAACAGGAAGAAAGAGTGAGAGAAAGTTGGAGCAAAAGAGTACAAGAGGGGTCGCTACCACCCCTTGCCAGAGCCTCGTGGAGCTTTAGGTGTTTACGCTCAATAAACACACACAACGCCCGGTCTGGGAATCAAAACCACGATCCTCCGACCGCAAGTTTGCTGCCCTAACCATTAGGCCATTGCGCCTCCACTTGTTGTTGCTGCTGCTGCTGTTGGTGTTGTTTGCCATGGTGAAGGTGGTGGTGGTAAAGTAAGGCGGCGAGCTGGCAGAAGCGTTAGCACGCTGAGCAAAATGCGTAGCCGTATTTTATCTGCCGTTACGTTGTGAGTTCAAATTCCGCCGAGGTCGACTTTGCCTTTCATCCTTTCGGGGTCGATTAAATAAGTACCAGTTACACACTGGGGTCAATGTAATCGACTTAATCCCTTTGTCTGTCCCCTCTGTGTTTAGCCCCTTGTGGGCAGTAAAGAAATAGGTATTTCGTCTGCTGTTACGTTCTGAGTTCAAATTCCACCGAGGTCGATTTTGCCTTTCATCCTTTCAGGGTCGATAAATTAAGTACCAGTTACGCACTGAGGTCGATGTAATCGACTTAATACCTATGTCTGTCCTTGTTTGTCCCCTCTATGCTTAGCCCCTTGTGGGTAATAAAGAAATAGGTAATGTAAGGTAGCGAGATGGCAAAAGTGTTAGCACGCCGGGCGAAATGCTTAGCGGTATTTCGTCTGCTGTTACAGAGTGCTCATAGAGAGCCAATGCACAAAGATACAGATTAGAGGAAATTGAAAACGCAAATCATAGGCAGTCAAACAGATTCCCAAACGTATATATGAAGATAATCAATGTAATTGAATCATATATATTTTATACACATCAACATAAATCATGCATGCACAGGCGTAACAATTCTCCAAGGGTGTAAAGAGTAAAACCAAACATGCATAAAAATATAGAAGAAATATAGAAACATATAAAAATCCATATAAAATTACATATATCATGCGTAACTCTTTACATGTAAAGAGTTACGCATGATAAATCTCGGAGGTGTGTACATATATATATATATATATATATATATATATATATATATATATATATATATAGATATATATATAAAATAGACATAAATCAATAAATAATTATATTTATTAATTACAAAAATAGGCAATCACATATATATATATATATATATATACTCTCTTTACTCTCTTTTTACTTGTTTCAGTCATTTGACTGTGGCCATGCTGGAGCACCACCTTTAGTCGAGCAAATTGACCCCAGGACTTATTCTTTGAAAGCCTAGTACTTATTCTATCGGTCTCTTTTGCTGAACTGCTACGTTACAGGGATGTAAACACACCACCATTGGTTGTCAAGCGATGTTAGGGGGACAAACATATACATACACACATACATATATATATATTTCGGGGGTGATAAATTAAGTACCAGTTGCATACTGGGTCGATCTAATTGACTGGTCCCCTCCCCCCAAATTTCGGGCCTTGTGCCTAGAGTAGAAAAGGGATAGTGATTAATGTAAAAACAACAAAATAAAGGGTTTATTAGGTGAAGTTTTATTTTTGAAATACAATTGCTTTGAGTTTGCTTCAAAAAGAGGTCTATGTTTGCAGTGGCTAGTTGGGGTGAGGGCCATAGGAATGTGGCCTGGGTGTCAAGTAGTGTGGCAGCCCGAAAAAGTTTGGGAACCACTAATATGTGTGTATTGTGGATATATATAATGTGACTACTTGCTATTTGTAGTTGAGTTGATGTTTTAACTTGCCATGAAATGTTCTGAAGAGTAGTCTGTTTGTTATGTTACAGCACATGCATGCCCGTACATACACACACACACACACACATATCATCATCATCATCATTTAATGTCCGTTATCCATGCTGGCATGGGTTGGATGGTTTGACTGGGCTGGCACACTGGAAGGCTGCACCAGACTCCAGTCTGATTTGGCATGGTTTTCTATGCTTGGATACCCTTCCTAACACCAACCTCCCTGAGAGTGTAGTGGGTGCTTCTACATGTCACCAGCACAGGTGCTATTTGTGTAACCCCAGTATCTACCACAACTGCGATTTTGCAGTATTTATATTTCATATGTATGATGTGTGATGCAATATCGATTATGTACATAAAATGGATTACGAAACAGCTGTCAACTGATGGGATAGAAACCTTTCCTTTTGCTTCACTTCTCTTATCTGATCAAATGGACCACAACACAACCACCACAATGTGACCACCACAATGCAACTACAATCCCCACCACAACACGATCACCACAGCACAACTACCAAAACAACACAACCCTGACACCATGTTCACTACATTGCTATACCATCAGAATGCACAACACTATACTACAACCACTACCACCACAACCACAACCACTGCCACAGCAACATCTAACACCTCAACCACTACCACTGCTGTCACTGCAACCACTACCACTGCCACCACAACAACTACCACTGCAACCACTACCACCACAACCACTACCACTGCAACCACTACCACCGCAACCACCACCACAGCCACTACCACTGCAACCACTACCACCGCAACCATTACCACCACAACCATTACCACTGCAACCACTACCACCACAACCACTACCACCACAACCACTACCACCGCAACCATTACCACCACAACCACTACCACCGCAACCACTACCACCGCAACCACTACCACCGCAATCACTATCACCACAACTGCAACCACTACCACCACAACCACTACCACTGCAACCACTACCACCACAACCGCTACCACTGCAACCACTACCACTGCAACCACCACAACCACTACCACCACAACCACCACAGCCACTACCACTGCAACCACTACCACCGCAACCATTACCACCACAACCACTACCACCACAACCACTACCACCGCAACCACTGCCACTGCAACCACCACTACCACTGCAACCACTACCACCGCAACCACTACTACCGCAACCATTACCACTGCAACCATTACCACCACAACCACTACCACCACAACCACTGACACCACAACCACTACCACTGCAACCACTACCACCGCAACCACCACCACTGCAACCACCACCACTGCAACCACCACTACCACCACCTTAGCATCATTATAATGTATTTCTTTGTCTTTCTCTATTAACAGATAACATCCACCATAGCGAACAGTACATCAAATCCCATTGCCGAGACTCTGTCTACATGGTGTGGCGCCAGGCACAACTGGACAAATACCATGGAGTGGACGGGGTGGCTGCATCATTGGGCGGAGTGGTCGTCGGTCTCGTCATACTGTCAGCTGTCCTGCTCTGGGACCGCCTTCTTAATGCTGAGTCGTCGGGAGTCAACGGATTCGAGAGATTCTAACACATGTGACTGGTCTTGGTCATTGCTGACCATAATACTCATGATCTGTTTTGGCCTTTATTGGCCACACTTTTAATCCTCTTGGTCTTGACTGACCATGGCCCTATGCAAGCTTGATCTCCATCGATTGTACCCCTGTCCAGAAATGGCCTGGACTGATCATATCCTTATCTCTTGTCCACACTTTGTCTGGACTGACAATATCCCTGTCCAGACTTAGTCTGGACTAACCAGACCCTTGTCCACTGTTGTTCTCAACTGACCATGTCCCAAACCAGACTTTGACCATACCCATGTCCAGACTTAGTCTGCACTGACTTTATTACTGTCCAGATTGCATCTGAACTGACCACATTCCTCTTCACTACTGATCTCTACAGACCGTGCCCCTATCCACACTTTGACCATGTCCCTGTCCAGACTTGGTCTGGACTAACTATACCCCTGTCCATTGTTTGTCTCTGCTGGCCACACCTCTATCTACACTTGATCTGCTTTGACCATTCCCTTGTCCAGACTTAGTCTGGACTGACCATGCCCTTGTCCATTGGTCTTTATCAATCACACCCCTGCCCAGTTTTGGCCTTCACTGACCACACCTGACCCTCTAGGTCAACACTGACTATACTCCTGTCTAGTCTTGTTCTCTACTGCCCACACTCTTGTCCAAACCTGATCTCCATTGATACCCCCCACCACTGTCAAGACTTGTTGTCCTCTGACTACACCTCTGTTTTAACTTGGTCTTCATTGACCACATCCCTATCCATCATAGTCATGACTGACCACACCGTTGTCAAAACTTGACCACCACTGTCCACTCCCTTCCCTTCTTGGTCTCAACTGGCCACACCCCTAATCAAACTAGGTTTTCAGTTGACCATAACTTTGTCCAAACTTGGCCTCCACTGTTGACTCCTATCCCTCTTAACCCTTTTTGTTACCAGCCTGGCTGAAACCGCCTCTGGCTCTGAGTACAAATGTCTTGTTTCATGGATTCTGAATTTAAATTTTCCACCAAACCTTAGTCACAATTTATGTTCCTAAAACCAGCATTATCATAATTAAGTTATTTTACTAAATTCTTTGTTATATTTAAAATTAATTGAAAGAAACACAGAGCAACTCAACAGAAATATGGTAACAAAAGGGTTAATCTCTTGGCTCACCCCTGATCAAACTTGCTTTCCACTTGATCACCATACCCTTGTCAAGACTTGACCTCCACTGTCCACTCCCTTCCCTTCCTGGTTTCAACTTGCCATACTCCTAATCAAACTTGATTTTCAATTGACCACCCCAATCCCTCTTAATCTTGGTTGACCACACCCCTGGTCAAACATGGTTTCCTTTGACCACACCCTTGTCAAAAACTTGATATTTGCTGACCATCCCCATCCCTCTTAATCTTGGTCTCAACTGGCCACACCCCTGGTCAAACATGGTTTCCAGTTGACCACACCCTTGTCAAAAACTTGATATTTGCTGACCATCCCCATCCTTCTTAATCTTGGTCTCGACTGGCCATGCCCTTGGTCAAACTTGGTTTCCAGTTGACTGCACCCTTGTAAAAACTTGGTCTTTGCTGGTCATGCCCTGTTCATCTTTGTCTCAACTGACCACACCCCTAATAAACATTGGTTTTTCCTTGCCCATTCCCTTGTCAAAACCCAGTGTTCACACAACACACCCTATCCATCTTGGGCTTGGTTGGCCACACCCCTGGTCAAATTTGTTGTTTTTTTTCCCCTGACCATATCCTTGTCAAGATTTGGCCTTCTCTGACAATGTACCCCTCCTGACAATCTGATATTTCATGAGCCACATTACTGACCATTCTTGGTCTCAGCTGACCATGGTCCCTTAATGAGCCCTTTCTTTTGATCTCATTTCAGCCAATGCTGACCAAAATTGACCGTATCTTGGGAACATTCCTACTAACTGTGCAACCATTGAAAAAAAAAACATGCTTGTCCCCTTGGGGGTGCTTTTGGTATGCTGTCACCTCATTTCATTCCCTTGAGTTCCTGCATTGCTGCCACCACCGCCACTACCGCCACCACAACAACCATTGTCACCATCACCACAACTGCTGCTGCCACCACTATCACCACTACCACAACTACTGTCACCACAACCACGACCACCACAACGATCATCATCACCACTACCACCTCCACTGTCACCACCACAACCATCACCATCATCACCACTACCACAACTGCTGTCATCACAACCACGACCACCACCACTACCATCATCATCACCACTACCACCTCCACTGTCACCACCACTGTCATCATCACCACCATCCTTGTCATCACCACTACCACACCACCACCAGCATCACTACCATCACCAACATCACCATTACAACCATCACCACCACTACCATCATCATCAGTACCCTTTTCAGCCCTGCCTTAGCCATAGTCCCACTTTTTGATCCCAGCCCGTAGCCTACTAACTCCAACCAAACTCCTTACTCCCTGGACCAGGCTCCACCCCACCCCAACCCACCACCAACCCCTCTCCCCCGCCTTATGGCTGTTCCGTTGTTTTTATTGTTGTTGTTATTGCTTAACCACCATGTCAGGCCCACACTTAACAGGAATTCCAAATATGACCACCCCAACATTACTGTCACATAGGGCAAATTGTATCTGGACTACGTTTACTAAAGGTTCGTGGGGGAATTCGGCTGCTATTTCTGCAAGGCTTAGCTACCACTTGTTTAATTTTTCCTTCCCCCTCCTCCCCACATCCACCAAGGCATTCATCTCTCCTCCCCCCTGTATCCACCTGTGCATATCTCTCCTCCCACCAAACCCATTTATCTTTACCCCCTACCATCCACATTTACCTCCCCCCACCTCATATCCGCCTACATATTCATTTCTCCCCCACGCCCCCCCATGTCCAATAATGTCGTTCCAACCCTCCTCCCCCCCATTTCTCTGCCAACGCATTTAAACCCCCCCCTTCCAACCCCCACATCCACCGACAACACCAGCGCATTTGTCTCTCCTTCCTCCTGTCCATTCACCTCCATCCCTTCCTTCCTCTCCACATTCATCTGTTCCCCCCTCATGTCCACCATACATCTCTCCTCACACCCCCATGTCCACCACCACCAATCCCTTTGGCTTTTCTCTACCCTCCTCCCCTTCTCTGTGAACACATCTGCCCTCCCCCTCATTCCACCCCCCCAATGCCACTGGCACCTTCATCTCTCCTCCCACCACTCCTTCATGTCTACCCATATGTTCATCTCTCCTCCCACCCATCTCATACCCACCAACACATTCATCTTGCCCTACGCATCCCTCTCTCTCCCTCCCACCCATCCACCGACGCATTCATCTCTCCTCCTCCTCCCTCCATCACCCTCGACACACCCATCCCTTTCCCTACCCCATACCCACCTTTCATCTTCCCCTATGCATCCACCTCTCCTCTCTCACCATTCCACCCCACCCCATATCCACCGACGCATTTATCTCTCCTTCACAAAGGCCCACCCAAACTACTCAGCTCTCCACCACATTGTGCATCCCCCCTCCCCCGACCCAATCCTTCCTCCCCTGGACATTACCAGACTGGAATCCCCCCTGCTTCATCCATGTATATTTTTATTATCCAGCAGTCATCATCTCTTAGCTGATCAGAAAGACCAGCATATATTAACTTACCTGTCACCATACAGGTGTGTTATGTTACACACATATATAGACGATGCCATGAAGATTGGTTTGGAACTAACATGTCGCCAGAAATTAAACTGTCATCTTTACAGGTGTCTCATTAACTTACCTGGTGTGTCGTTATCTTACCTGTCGTGAAAAATTATTTAATGCAACCATGAACCCAAAGCTTCACATCTTCAATGTGTTGCTACTTTCTGTTCTCTAGGGAGCAGAAATGTAGCCCCTCACAAAAGCCCTGACAACTTACCTGTCTGTCTTAAAATACAATTCAGTGTGATCTACAAATTTGTTACATGTTTTGAACTAACATGCAAGTCACCAGAACATCATGTCACCAGAAATTAAACTATCACTTTTACAGGTGTCTCATTAACTTACCTGGTGTATCGTTATCTTACCTGTCGTGAAAAATTATTTAATGCAACCATGAATGCACTTTAGTGCACTGCTCTGTCTCCCGAAAGACAAAGCTTCACGTCTTCAATGTGTTGGTACTTTCTGTTCTCCTCCATGGAGCAGAAATGTGGCCCCTCAGAAAGGCCCTGACGACTTACCTGTCTGTCTTAAAATACAATTCAGTGTGATCATGTAATCAGAAACAAGGCTGTCAGGTGTGTCATCTAATTACCTGTCGTACATATCTTTTCAGTATCATATAGTCAAAAAATAAATGACCACCTCTACAGATTTGTTACTACGTGTTTTGCAAGTTAACAGCATCATGTTACCAGAAATTAAACTATTACTTTTACAGGTGTCTCATTAATTTACCTGGTGTGTTGTTATCTTATCTGTCATAAAACATGATTTAATGCAACCAGAAACATTAATTTACCTGTCATCATGCAGGTATGTTATTTTACCAGTCCAAAATAAAAGTTGTAAAAAATGTTATACCTTGACACCAGAAACAAGACTCGTTATATAGGTGTGTCATTGACATCATACAGGTATTTTGTTATCCTACTTTTCATCAGAAATGAAATTCACCATACAAGTATGTCATTAATTTACCTGTCATGAAACATTATTTAATGCAACCATGTAACCAAAAACTATCATCAAACAGGTATGTCATTCACTTACCTGTGTAAAACGCAAGTTAATGGTATCGTGCGACCAGGAGCAAGACTGTCACCATACAGGTATGTTGTTATCTTACCTGTCAAAAATAAATGTTAATACCTTGCCACCAGAAATGAGACTGTTGCTATACAGGTGTGTCACTGACTTTCCTGTCATCATGAAGGTGTATTGTTATCTTACCTGTCATAAAATCTAATTTAATGGAATCGCGTCACCAGAAATGAGACTGTTACCATACAGGTGTGTTATTATCTTACCTGTCATAAAATGTTATTAATGCAGCCATGTAACCAGAAACTATCAACAAACAGGTATGTCATTAACTTACCTGTATAAAACACAAGTTAATGATATTATGGTACCAGAAACGAGACTATACAGGTGTCATTAACTTACCTGTCACCATACAGGTGTGTCATTATCTTACCTATCATCATACTTACCTGTCAGAAAATAAAAGATAATGGTATTGTATCACCAAAACTGAGAATATCACAAAACAGGTGTGTTGTTATCTTACCTGTGCAAAATATAATTTAATGGTATTGTGTCACCAGAAACAAGAAATCATTATTCAAGATGTGTTAAATTACCTGTCAAAAATGCAAATTAATGATATTGGTAAAACTGAAATTCAACTACTAAAATTCCAGGTGTTTTATCAACTTACCTGTTATTAAGCATGAATAAATGTTATTTCACCAGAAACTAGACTATTACTAGTCCAGGTGTGATATTTATTTACCTATGTACAACACAAATTTGTGGTATAGTTTAATCAGAAAATAAAATATCACAATTTCAGGTGTGTTCTTTACCTTACCTGTCATAAAACACAAGTCATTGGCCTCATGTAACCAGAAAGTAATCTTTCACAAGTCCAGGTGTGTTATTAATTTACCTGTATAAAACCAGAAACTGTTTAGGCGCAGGAGTGACTGTGCGGTAAGTAGCTTGCTTACCAACCACATGGTTCCAGGTTCAGTCCCACTGCATCGCACCTTGAGCAAGTGTTTCTACTATAGCCTTGGGCCGACCAAAGCCTTGTTAGTGGATTTGGTAGATGGAAACTGAAAGAAGCCCATCGTATATATATATATATGTGTGTGTGTGTATGTATATGTTTGTGTGTCTGTGTTTGTCTCTCTGTCATCGCTTGACAACCGATGCTGGTGTAATTATGTCCCTGTCACTTAGCGGTTCAGCAAGAAAGACCGATAGAATAAGTACTAGGCATGGCCGCAGTCAAATGACTGAAACAAATAAAAGAAAAAGAATATATTGATTTACCTGTATATAACGAGAAACCAGACTAATACCACTCCAAATGTTATTCTACCTGGCATAAACACCTGGTATCCTACCTAACATAAAACACATCATAAAGGAATTATATCACCTAAAACCAGACTATTACAATTTCAGGTGTGTTAATTAATTTACCTGTATGAAACAAGTTATTGATATTGTGTCACCAGAGACTAGAATATTACCATTCCATGTGTTTTATTACCTTACCTGTCATAAAACACCTGGTATTTCATCTGACATAAAATATAAGTTACAGGAATCATATTATTAGAAACTAAACTACTACAAACCCAGGTGTGTTAATTAACTTACCTGTATGAAACAAGTCATTGATATTGTATCACCAGAAACTAGAATATTACCTGTCATAACACACCTGGTTTTCACCTGACATTAAACATATAATCTTTTCCTCTATTACTTGTTTCAGTCATTTGACTGCGGCCATGCTGGAGTACTGCCTTTAGTTGAGCAAATCAACCCCAGGACTTATTCTTTGTAAGCCTAGTACTTATTCTATCGGTCTATTTTGCCGAACTGCTAAATTATGGGGATGTAAACACACCAGCATCAGTTGTCAAGCAATGTTGGGGGGGACAAACACAGACACACAAACATATACACACACATACATACATATATATACATATATATATATATATACATATATATGACGGGCTTCTTTCAGTTTCCGTCTAGCAAATCCACTCACAAGGCTTTGGTTGGCCTGAGGCTATATTAGAAGACACTTGCCTAAGGTGCCATGCAGTGGGACTGAACCCAGGACCATGTGGTTCATAAGCAAGCTACTTACCACACAGCCACTCCTATGCCTACTTGTTGCCAACCCTCGCCTTACTGACAGCGTCCCTGTACATGGCTTTCACAGCTCTCACTAACCATTCATCAATCCCTAGTTTCCTCATTGACCACCAGATAAGGGTTCGGGGAACCCTGTCAAAGGCTTTCTCCATGTCAATGAAAGCCAGGTACACATATATATGATGGGTTTCTTTTAGTTTCCATCTACCAGGAATAAAGAAAATCTGTTCATCTGCTTAGCATCATCTGGTTAGGTATCTTATCTGGAGCAACACAACCCTTCCACACCAGATGTCCTGATCATGTGAGACAGCCTGAACATCTGGCTTGGGTTTTAGTTATATTGGTCTTTTGGTAGCTGAAATAATTTATCTGTGCATGCCACAACCACAAATGGTAGCAGTAGTTCATTAACTGAACTGGTTGATTTTGGCTGTTAACAGTTTGTTGTCTGTTCATCTGCTTAGCCTCACCCAGACCAATGCAATTCTTCCACACCAGATGTCCTGATCAAGCAATGGAGCATGATTCTCAGGCTTCAGCTTGAGTCATAGTTATGACGCGAGTATACACATCTGGTGTAAAATGGTATTACAAATATAAATAGTTGGCTGTGGTTTATCTAAAAATAGCCCATCACAGAAATTATATGTTAACACAGATGCACTCCGTATTACTCAAATATAGGTACAATACTCAATATTCATTGTTCAACTACTGACTGTTAACCCTTTCGTTACTGTATTTATTTTGAGATGCTCTGTGTTTCTTTCAATTACATTAAATATTACAAAGAATTTAGTAAAATAACTTACTTATCATTTAGCTAGTGTTAGGAACATAAATTGTGACTAAGGAAGATTTTATTAATTCAAAACTTATGAAAACAAGACATTTGTACTCAGAGCCAGAGGCAGTCTCAGCTGGGTTGGTACCAAAAGGGTTAAGAATTGTTTCACTATTATATATCTTAACCCTTTTGTTACCATATTTCTGTTAAGATGCTCTGTGTTTCATTCAATTAATTTTAAATATAACAAAGAATTTAGTTATCATTCAGCTAGTGTTAGGAACATAAATTGTGACTAAAGTTTGGTGGAAGATTTTATTAATTCAAAACTTAGGAAAACAAGACATTTGTACTTAGAGCCAGAGGTGGTTTCAGCAGGATTGGTATCAAAAGGGTTAAGAATTGTTTCTCTATTATATATTTTAACCCTTTCATTACCGTATTTATTTTGAGATGCTCTGTGTTTCTTTCAATTAATTTTAAATATAACACAGAATTTAGTAAAATAAGTTGGTTATCATTAAGCTAGTGTTAGGAACATAAGTTGTGACTAAGGTTTGGTGGAAGATTTTAATTCAAAACTTGTGGAAACAAGACATTTGTACCACAGAGCCAGAGGCAGTTTCAGCCGGGTTGGTAACGAAAGAGTTAAACCAACACACATCAGACTAACATGGTCAAAATAACACCCTCAACTACCCCTTGACAGTCCACTCAATTCTTATTTATTGTGGTAGACCCAGGAAGACCTGGGATGAGGTGGTTAAGCATGACCTTCGAACATTGGGCCTCACCGAGGCAATGACTAGTGACTGGAATTTTTGGAAATATGCTGTGCTTGAGAAGACTTGGCAAGCCAAGTGAGACTGTAATCTGTGGCCTATGCCAGGGTTGTAACCAGCCCACTTATCCTTCATTGGATACTAAATCTGCTTGCGAAGACCTGTTGAGACAATCGAAATCAAATTTGATGACTGGCATCCATGCTAGTGGAGCACTAAGAGTAACATCAAAGCGGAATCGTTGCCAGTGGCATGTAAAAGCAGCATATATATATATGTATATGTACACACACGCACATAAATATATATGTGTGTGTACATATATAAATATGTACACATATATATACATGCATATATATATATATATGTACATATATATATATATATATATACACACACACACACACATTATATATATATACTCTTTTACTTATTTCAGTCATTTGACTGCGGCCATGCTGGATCACTGCCTTTAGTCGAGCAAATCGACCCCAGGACTTATTCTTTGTAAGCCTAGTACTTATTCTGTCGGTCTCTTTTGCCGAATCGCTAAGTTATGGGGACATGAACACACCAGCGATTTTGGGAGGAGACAGACACATAAACACACACATATATATATACAAATACACGACAGGCTTCTTTCAGTTTCCGTCTACCAAATCCACTTACAAGGCTTTGGTCGGCCTGAGGCTATAGTAGAAGACACTTGCCCAAAGTGCCACGCAGTGGGACTGAACCCAGAACCATGTGGTTGGTAAGGAAGCTACTTACCACACAGCCACTCCTGCGCCTATCTTAGGGTAGCAAAAATATTTATTAAAAATTCTTTAATTTTAGTGAGAAGGAAAAATTTAGGCAATAGACTATACATTATTCATAGAAAAATACAATGTACATGCAAAAACATACGAGATAACCAAATAATAGGATATCTGACTCTCTAGAAAGAGCAGTTAAAACTCCAAGCCACTAATAGTTGCAATTCTGAAAGGGAATGAAAAATGAAAACATTTACCGTTTTTCATTCCCTTTCAGAATTGCAACTATTAGTGGCTTGGAGTTTTAACTGCTCTTTCTGGTGAGTCAGATATCCTATTATATGGTTATCACTTATGTGTTTGAATGTACACTGTATTTATATATATATATATATATAGTCATTATAGATATAGGGTGAAATATAATTAATTTAATAAAATCAACAAATTTCACCTAGTAGTATTTCGGTATGGAAAGGACCATATTTGGTTAAAATTTATATAATTATAACAATAAGGGTTTTTTGCAACAAGTTGCTTAAACCACATACTGAAAATATTAGAAATAGCAGCCAAAAAACTACTATTTCTTTTACTACAAAAATAAGTCTCCACAGACAACAATATATGGAATGTCGCTTGGTCGAAAATATAAAAGGTAGGTTTTCCTAGCATTTCTAGATTTATGGGAAATATTATGTTGATAAGGAGATGAACCTTACGATTCTAATTCAGAAACGTGCGTCCATAATTAATCCGAAGACTGTGTGATTTCGCTGTTTTTCTTCTTTGTTTTGCCATATGTGAGTTACAAATACTGTTGTCTGTGGAGACTTATTTTTGTAGTAAAAGAAATAGTAGTTTTTTGGCTGCTATTTCTAATATTTTCAGTATGTGGTTTAAGCAACTTGTTGCAAAAAACCCTTATTATTATAATTATACATATATATATATATAAATGAATGAAAGAATGGAGTCGAACGAAGATGTTAACAAAACGGATTTTTTAAAAGAAACACTCATTATCGCTGTGATCACCATGTAGGCAATCATCAAAATTTTTGTTCGTCTTGTGGTTGAGAGAGGCTCCTTATCTTTCCTGATGAGAAGATTGCATAATGTACCTTTTATTCGTTCGGAATAAAAATATGCTGTCTTCGAAACATATGTCGAGAGTAAAGGAATTTTGTTAACATCTTCGTTCGACTCCATTCTTTCATTTACTAATATACAACGCAGAAATTTCTACACAAGAAACCGGAGTTTCTACCCTTGACAAGTCGCTTCAACCGTGTTTTCTGACATGAATTTGCTACCCAGGTATCGGTTAATCGAATTATCCATGCTGACGATAAACATAGGATAATTCATTCACCTACTTAAATATATATATATATAAGTACAAAGTAAGATAGGGGTTATGAGTGTAACCCACTATGGGATATCAGTTATCCAATATACTGCCAGTAAAGTACCCAGAAAGGCTAATACATAAATGCTAAGAATTGCAATGCAATTAATTCATTTATTGTATTATATGGGTGAAGGTAAAATGTTTTACCTCAAATTCATAATACAAAATAAGAAAATGGAGGAATAGATTTCTATCAATCATCAACTACTAGATTATACCAATTCATATAATTTATTAACTAATTATTTAGATTAAATAGCTGTATTATTCTGTTGGATTTGGATGTTCCTATTTAATCTAAATAATTAGTTAATAAACTATATGAATTGGTATTATCTAGTAGTTGATGATTGAAAGAAATCTATTCCTTCATTTTCATATTTGGTATATATAATATATATATATATATATGTGTGTGTGTGTGTGCATGTGTATGTATATTTATATATCCAGCTGTATATATGTACCTGCAACACCCACTGACTACTAGTGTTGCTTTGTTTACGTCCCCATAACTTCAAACTGATAGAATAAGCACTGGGGTTAGTTAGTCTAAGCTAAACCCTTAAAGGCAGTACCCCAGCTCAAAGACCAAAGCAGGTAAAAGATGAAAGATAACATTATTTCAGGTATGTTATAATCTACCTGTTTTATCAATCACCTGTTAACGAGACACCTGGAACATATAAACAAGTTTTCAGTATCATTGAAACAGCAATTAAACTAATTCCATTCCAAATGGAGTTATAATTTACCTGTGTTATTAATTACCTGTTAATAACACCTGGAAACAAGTTATTGGTAATATTTAATTAAAAACTTGACAATCACCTGTGCAGGTGTGCTATTAATTTACCTGTATAAGACATGTCAATGATATTGTTATTAATTTGATTGTTTTAAAGCTTAAGTTTATGGCATCGTGTCTCCGCACACCTATCACCATTACTAGATGGGATGTAATTAACTTTCCTGTATAAAAACACTAATTAAATACTGCTATACTCTCTTTTACTTGTTTCAGTCATTTGACTGCGGCCATGCTGGAGCACCGCCTTTAATCGAGCAACTCGACCCTGGGACTTATTCTTTTGTAAGCCCAGTACTTATTCTATCGCTCTCTTTTGCCGAACCGCATCGGTTGTCAAGCAATGCTAGGGGGACAAATACAGACACACAAACACATTACATGCATATATATATACATATATACGATGGGCTTCTTTCAGTTTCCGTCTACCAAATCCACTCACAAGGCTTTGGTCGGCCTGAGGCTATAGTAGAAGACACTTGCCCAAGGTGCCACGCAGTGGGACTGAACCCGGAACCATGTGGTTGGTAAACAAGCTACTTACCACACAGCCACTCCTGCGCCTATATCATGTTTTAATTTTAATAATTAGTGTGTTCACACCCCATGATATGTTATTTTGCTTTTATGGGTGTTTTTTACAAAGAGGGTTCCTGTGACAAAAGTATATAACCTTTGAATCTGTCTAATATATTCTTGTGAAGTCATATTTATGCATTCAAGTGTATTTGGACATGAAAAGACCTTCCACTCTGAAAATAGTCTTGGGAGAAATTTCTCTTTCTCTAAACATGTGTGAAAACACATTGATTTGTGAATGATGCCATTGGATCATAGAACAAATACATTTCTGCATCCTTTCACTTCATCAGCTATGAGCACCAAATCTGTTATTCACAGCCCAAATAAAAATGAAATTATTCTTATTAAAACAACATATAATCCATTTGCTAATGTCCCTGAATAAGGCTAGGTCAAACTAGAATTAGTGATGCCCAAAGCAGCATTGAATAAAATATATGCTGGATTAATACAGATGACATTGCGATGTCATTTTAATTTTCTCCTAGTCCAAGTTCTCTTTCTTTAATTAAATCTTTAATAAATAATTCTAAATTTTGACACAAAACTGGCAGTTTTGTATTTGACTGGTACTTTATTTTATCAGCATTTAAATCCAAAATTCTACAACACTACATAATCAGCATTTAAATCTAAAATTCTACAACACTACATATAATTCTAAATCTGAAATTTTCTGCAACTGTAAGCACTTGGATAAATATCTTTGGACACCAACCTCTCTGGATTCAGCAGTTGTCTCACAGACTTTTGGACTCCTCACTGATGAATTAGTCTCCAGTTAGATTAATTATGATTTCTACAGTCAAAGGGGATATAACTCTTAATTTCTTTTTCTAATTTATTCACCCTTTGTTTTCTCATGCCATTT
>NC_043023.1:7886164-7901164 GCF_006345805.1 Octopus sinensis
ATGAAAGGATGAAAGGCAAAGTCGACCTTGGCGGACTTTGAACTCGGAACATAGCAGCAGACGAAATACCGCTAAGCAGTTTTGCCCAGCGTGCTAACGATTCTGCCAGCTTACTGCCCTAATTATAATAATAATAATTCTTTCTACTATAGGCACAAATTTTGGGCAGGGGAACATCAATTACATTGATCCCAGTACACAACTGGTACTTATTCCACCGACCCCCAATAGGATGAAAGGCAAAGCCAGCCTCGGCAGATTTTGAACTCAGAGTGTGCAAATGGACAAAATGATGCCAAGCATTTCACCTGGCTTGCTAAGGATTCTATCAGCTCACTGCCTTATAATAATAATAATAATAATAATAATAATAATAATAATAATAGGCGCAGGAGTGGCTGTGTGGTAAGTAGCTTGCTTACCAACCACATGGCTCCGGGTTCAGTCCCACTGCGTGACACCTTGGGCAAGTGTCTTCTACTATAGCTCGGGCCAACTAAAGCCTTGAGAGTGGACTTGGTAGACGGAAACTGAAAGAAGCCCATTGTATATATGTATGTATATATATATATGTACGTGTGTGTGTATACGTTTGTGTGTCTGTGTTTGTCCCCCCAACATTGCTTGACAACCGATGCTGGTGTGCTTACGTCCCCGTAACTTAGCGGTTCGGCAAAAGAGACCGATAGAATAAGTACTGGGCTTACAAAGAATAAGTCCTGGGGTCGATTTGCTCGACTAAAGGCGGTGCTCCAGCATGGTCACAGTCAAATGACTGAAACAAGTAAAAGAGTAATAATGATTATTATTATTATAATCTTTTCTACTAAAGGCACAAGGCCTGGAATTTTGGGGAGAAAGGGTCTCGCTAATTACACTGGCTCCAGTATTTGACTGGTTACTTATTTAATTGAACTCAAAAGGATAAAAGGTAAAAGTAGACCTCAGTAGGATTTGAACCCAGAATGGAAAGAGGAGCCAAAAATGCAGTCAAACATTTTGCCTGGCGTGCTAATGATTCTGCCAAGTTGCCGCCTTAATAATAATGATAACAATAATGATAAAAATGATAATAATAATCCTTATTACTGGAAGCACGAGGCCTCAAATTTGGGGAAAGGGATTAAGTCGATTACATTGACCCCCCGGTACATAACTGGTACTTATTTAATCGACCTTGAAAGGATGAAAGGCAAAGTCGACCTCGGCGGAATTTGAACTCTGAATGTAGACATGAAATACCGCTAAGCATTTCACCCGGCGTGCTAACGATTCTGCCAGCTTGCCGGATGATAATAATAATAATAATAATAATAATAATAATAATCCTTTCTACTATAGGGGCAAGGCCTGAAATTTTGGGGGAGGGGACCAGTCAACTTTATCGACCCCAGTGTTTTCACTGGTATTTAATTTATCGACCCTGAAAGGATGAAAGGCAAAGTTGACCTCGGTGGAATTTGAACTCAGAACGTAGCAACAGAGGAAATACCGCTAAGCATTTCTCCTGGCGTGTTGACGATTCTGTCAGGTCACCGCCTTAATAATAATAATAATAATAACAATAACAATAATTGTTGAAGGAAAATAAAAAAAGGAACTGAAATAAGTGTATGTCAGGGATGGAGGGAGGAGATGAAATAATTAAAAAAAAAAAGTATAAACTTGAGTACAATTTTTTCCAGCTCTGATTAAAAAAAAAAAAAACATTTTTAACGATAATAACATTTTCCTTGCTTCAGCATAAGAGCTTGTGGTATTTAAGTGAGTAACAGGAAGGATGGAGATAGAGAGAGAGAAGGAGTGGGGAGGAGGAAGAAGGCAAGGAAAGAGAAGAAAAAGAGCAGGACAGAATTTAACAGCCCCCTCCCCCTCGTTTCGCCCAACCCCATTCCTGCCCGCATCCACCCATGCCCATCTCACCATTTTTTTTCCCCCTTGGTTTCCTGGTCATCATTTGGCCGCTACCTGCCCCACGCCCTGCCTCCGTTACCTTACCTGTTGACCCACCCACCAGCCCACCACATACGTATAAAGGAAGGGTGCAAGGAGGTGACAGAAGGGTAAATGTTCACTCGGGTGAGGATTTGAAATCGCGATCTGGCTGCTTAAAGGGTTCTCATGTTCTCCCTTAATTCTTGACATTTCACTCCCCCAACCAACTGTCCCCACCCCAAAACCATCTGACTTATTTCTAACATGGTACAAAGTTGAAAATTCTTCCAAACGAAAGTACCGCCAACTGAATCTACCCCAATATTTAACTGGTACCAAGTTTTTTTTAAAAACCTCATTTCCCTCCCTGGGCGAATGAAGGGCAATACTGATCTTGGCAGGATTTGAAATCTTCTGTCTGTGTTTGTCCCCGGACCATATCGCTTGACAACCGATGCTGGTGTATTTACGTCCCTGTAACTTAGAGGTTCAGCAAAAGAAACCGATAGAATAAGCACTTATTAAAAAATAAGTTCTGGGGTTGATTTGTTTGACTAAAATCCTTCAAGGTTGTGCTCCAGCATGGCCACAGTCAAATGACTGAAACCAGTAAAAGAATAAAAGAATATATATATATATAAATATATATGCGTGTATGTGTATATATATATATACACACACACATACATATATATGTATATATGTGTGTATGTGTATATATATGTATATATGTGTGTATGTATATGTGTGATTGTGTATGTGTTTGAGTCTCCGTACTTAGACATTGTGCCGTAAACGAGTTTCACTGTCATACAAGCAGTGTTTGTTTCTAGTCATCTGTGGAGAAAACATGTCTCTCCATGGGGAAATATTACCTCACCTGTCTCCAGGTAAGGGTTGGTGATAGGAAGGATATCCTGCATCGATGTCTTAAGGGTTTGAAGCCCCATATGAAAGCTTTGAATACTGGCCCCTTTCTTTTTGTCTGTAATGAAAACGGAATGGAGAAATAGCAACCAGCAATGCACCAAGTTTGCACACAAGACTTTACTACGCCGTACCACACTGTCACTGCGCACCCCTAACACAGCAAACTAGCACTATCTTTTCTACTATAGGCACAAGACCTGAAATGTTATGGGAGGGGACCAATCGATTACATCGACCCCAGTATTTCACTGGTACTTAATTTATCAACCCTGAAAGGATGAAAGGCAAAGTCAACCTCGGCGGAATTTGAACTCAGAACGTAACGGCTAGACGAAATACCTATTTCTTTACTACTCACAAGGGGCTAAACACAGAGGGGACAAACAAGGACTGACAAAGGAATTAAGTCGATTACATCGACCCCCAATGTGTAACTGGTACTTAATTTATCGACCCTGAAAGGATGAAAGGCAAAGTCGACCTCGGCAGAATTTGAACCCAGAACGTAATGACAGGAAAAATACTGCTAAGCATTTTGCCCAGCATGCTAACGATTCTGCCAGCTCGCCGCCTTCCAAACCAGCACTATCACTGCACACACTTGAATTTGATCCCAAAACCTATCATACCATTCGTTGATCCGAAGCCCTATCACACTCCACATAAAGTAACCCACCATAATTTATCACACTCCTCATTCGATCCCAAGAACTTCATCTCACCACACAGTCACTGCCCCCTCTCCTCTGACCCATCTTGCAGTGGTTTACCCTTGGACAAATCTTGTACATGTGTACCTACTCCAGCACTCTTTATATGACCTGGGAGGGCTTGTAAGCTCCCTTTCCATTATTACGTCAATTACTGACACTTTGGTCATCCTTGACTAGACTAGGGATGATGACTAACTGGGAGGTAGGATTTGAACCCAGAACATAGGGAGCCGGAAGATATACAGTAAAGCATCTCTGCCAATGCACCAATGATTCTGTTGCTCTCCCACCTGTAGAGCAACATAAAATGAAGTGTTTTATTACAAGCACAGCATGTTGCTTGGTCTGAGAATTGAACTCATAATCTAGAATTCATGAATGCAACACCCTTACCACTACACCACAAGCCCTCACAACACACCCCATGTTTAAGAAACAGATTGGGTTTATTTACATTTGCGAAGAAAAAAAGATACCCTTCCCTCACCCCTAACCCTAATCCTAAAATAGATTGAAATGCAATAGATTGATACCAGGGCCATAATTATGGGTGACAATTTCAACCAATCAATGACGCCTATTGAGGTGAAAACATTCTGTGCCGTATGAATATGTCCCTCGTTTGAGAAACAGATTGGGTTTATTTACATTTGTGAAGAAAAACAGATACCCTTCCCCTCACACCTAATCCTAATCCTAAAATAGATTGAAATGCAATAGATCGATACCAGGGCCATAATTATGAGTGACAATTTCATACGACACCGCTACGGAAAATGGGATTACTATTACTGTCCCCTCACCCCCGTCCCATCTGGCAGTTGTCTACCCTTGGACAAATCCTGCACATGTGAGCCTTTTCCAGTGCTGTCTATACGACCTGGGAGGGCCCATAACCCCCCTGTTGCTGTTGAGTAGATTACTGGAACTTCAGCTACCACAACTAGAGATGGGGTGTGAACCCTGAGTGGCTTCCCGTTGCCTTCTCCAGGCAGGTTGGGCTTGAACCCAGAATGTAGAGAGCCAGAAGATATAGCGTACAGCACCTGCCGACACACCAACAATTCTGATGCTCTCCCACCTGTAGAACAACGTGAAATCAAGTGTTTTGCTCAAAAACACAACGCACCACCTGGTCTGGGGATTGAACTCACAATCTAGCAATCATGACCGTGACACCCTAACCACCAGGCCACACGCCTTCACTTCACTCCCAGATATAGTAACCAATATGCTATTACTACAAGTTCCTCATTTGATCCCAAGAACTTAATCTCCCCTGTGTCACAGCCCCCCCCCTCCACCTCATCGCTGGGCCCCTTCTAGTAATGATTTACATTTAGATAAACCCTGTACGTGTGAACCTTCTCTATAGGTGCAGGAGTGGCTGTGTGGTAAGTAGCTTGTTGACCAACCACATGGTTCCGGGTTCAGTCCCACTGCGTAGCAAGTGTCTTCTACTATAGCCCCGGGCCGGCCAAAGCCTTGTGAGTGGATTTGGTAGACGGAAACTGAAAGAAGCTCGTCGTATATATATGTATATATATATGTATATATATATGTGTGTGTGAGTGTTTGTGTGTCTGTGTTTGTCCCCCTAGCATTGATTGACAACCGATGCTGGCGTGTTTATGTCCTCGTTACTTAGCGGTTCGGCAAAAGAGACCGATAGAATAAGTACTGGGCTTACAAGAAGAATAAGTCCCGGGGTCGAGTTGCTCGATTAAAGGCGGTGCTCCAGCATGGCCGCAGTCAAATGACTGAAACAAGTAAAAGAGTAAAGAGAGATATGACTTGGAAGGGCCCTTACCCTCCCTTGCTGCTATTAAGTAGATTACTGGAACATGGGACGTCCATAACTAGACTTGAATACTGGACTACATTCTCATTTCCTTCTCCAAGTGGGATTTGAACTCGGAATGTAGAGAGCTAGAAAATATACCATAAAGCATCTCTGCCGACACGCTAAAGATAGAAGAAACGCAGCTAAGCACTTTTGCCCGGGGCAGTAACGATTCAGCCGGCCCACCACTTAAATAATAATAATAATCCTTTCTACTATGGACACAAAGCCTGACATTTTGGTGGGGGAAGGGTAAGTCAATTACATCGACCCCAGTGTACAACTGGTACTTATTTCATCAGGATGAAAGGCAAAGTCAGCCTTGACGGAATTTAAACTCATGGGAAATACTGCTAAGCATTTTGCCCAGCATGCTAACGATTCTGTCAGCCTGCCACCTTAATTATAATAATGATGATGATGATGATAATAATGATGATCATCATCATCGTTTAACGTCCGTTCTCCATGCTAGCATAGGTTGGACGGTTCGACCAGGATCTGGGAAGCCAGAAGACTGCGCCAGGCCCAGTCTGATCTGGCAGTGTTTCTATGGCTGGATGCCCTTCCTAACGCCAACCACTCCGTGAGTGTAGTGGGTGCTTTTTACGTGCCACCGGCTCAGGGGCCAGACGAGGCTGGCAAACGGCCATGATCGGATGGTGCATTTTACATGCCACCGGCACGGAGGCCAGTCGGGGCAGTGCTGGCAACGACCATGTTCGGATGGTTCTCTTGATAATAATAATAATGATAATAATAATAATAATAGTCCTTTCTACTGGAAGTACAAAGCATGCGTGAATTGCATAATTTATATGAACCGATTGATCCTGTGTCTCTCATGCCTGTAGAGCAACATGAAATGAAGGGCTTTGCTCGAGAAGACAACCCACTGCCTGGTTTGGGAATTATACTCACGATCAAGAAATCACGAGCGCGACACCCCAACCACTAGGCCACACATCTTCACTACATTGGTTACGATGACAAGTGTCCCAGTTGGTTCAATCAATGGAACAGCCTGCTTGTGAAATTAACATGCAAGTGGCTGAGTGCTCCACAGACACGTGTACCTATTTATTTACTACCCACAAGGGGCTAAGCACAGAGAGGACAAACAAGGACAGACAAAGGGATTAAGTCGATTATATCGACCCCAGTGCGTAACTGGTACTTATTTAATCAACCCCGAAAGGATGAAAGGCAAAGTCGACCTCAGCGGAATTTGAACCCAGAACGTAACGGCAGACGAAATACCTATTTATTTACTACCCACAAGGGGCTAAACACAGAGGGGACAAACAAGGACAAACAAACGGATTAAATTGATTATATTGACCCCAGTGCATAACTGGTACTTAAATTATCGACCCCAAAAGGATGAAAGGCAATGTCAACCTAGGTGGAATTTGAACTCAGAACTCAACGGCAGACGAAATACGTATTTCTTTATTACCCACAAGGGGCTAAACATAGAGGGGACAAACAAGGACAGACATAGGTATTAAGTCGATTACATCGACCCCAGTGCGGAACTGGTACTTAATTTATCGACCCCGAAAGGATGAAAGGCAAAGTCAACCTCGGCGGAATTTGAACTCACAACGTAACGACAGACGAAATACGGCTATGCATTTCATCCAGCGTGCTAACGATTCTGCCAGCTCGCCACCTTCAGACACGTGTACCTTTAACGTAGTCCTCACAGAGATTCAATGCGACACAGAATGTGACAAGGCTGGCCCCTTGAAATACAACTCATTTTTGCCATCTGAGGGGACTGGAGCAACAGGAAATAAAGTGGATTACTCAAGGACATAATGCCTTGCCAGGAATTGAACTCATGACGTTACGATCGTGAGCTGAATACCCTAACCACTATGCTACTGCTGTATGTCCCTCATTTGATCCCAAGGCTGCACCACACCCCAGATACAGTAACCAACACACAACACAAAACCACACTATCACTGCACACCCCTGATTTGATCCCCAAGGCTGCATGACACCCCAGATACAGTAACCCAGCAACTATACCATGCTAATCCTGCACACCTCTCATTTGATCCCAAGACCTCATCACACCATACTAGAGTTTCACACTCGAGGTATGGTAACCGACACTGTATTACAGTACCCCAGTGCCACCCACACACCCTTAATTTCTTCCCAGCATCACACCACACCATGATATCACTGCACGCCCTACAAATGTTCCTATAACCTCACCATACTACGCAGTTGCTGTGTCCCCCATACCGTTCCACACCACGCAATAATCTGCACAAATGCGCCACGGGAGCCCTTAACCATCCATGCCAGTAAAGATCCCATTATCCCCACCTATTTCCAGATCAGTTCTCTTCTTTTCCTTTCCTTCCCCTCCTCCATATCCACCCGTTCACTAAGCCTGCCACCCGAATCCACAATCACCCGAACACCCCCACTCATCTACTCACCCTCCTGATTAACCCTGCGCCCTTCTTAGCCTCAGCTCTGCCCTGCCCTGTCGCCCTTCCTACCACCACCACCACCACTACCGCCACCACCGTCGCCGCCACCATCGTCGCCGCCGCCACCACCACCACAGCCCCCAGCTACAGATCGTTCATGACGTCAAACTCCTTTGAGCAATCCGAGTTCATGATGAAACAATGGTCCTGATTGGCCGAGAGAATCTGTAACACCGGCTGCATGTCGTCGTCGTTGGCGTCGGAACCGGAGTTCTCCGCAGAGACAGCCGAGGGGACGGGGGTGGACGTGTTGTTGTTGCCATTGCTGTTGCTGGTCGAAGAGTGGAATGAGGCGTAGAAGGATGGAAAAACTGACGAAGACAACGACGGTAGTAATAATGATGATGACGGCGATGACGGGGAGGAAGAGTTCAGCTTTGTAGAGTGGGAGGTGTCAGAGCCCGGGTACTGGACGGAGTTTGGGTAGTTACTGTTGGCCTTGCCTGAGCCGGACAAATGACCAGCCATGTGCGACGCCTGGTTCCGAGATCGGGATCGACCGGAGTATTCGCTGCCACCCGAGTGGAGGTCGGAGTCCATCCCGCCAAAGCTGTACGCGTCGCCGTAGTACGGCTGGCTCCAGGCGTCCAAGCTGCTGTCGACGGAGGTGGTGAGGGCTGTGGCTGTGATGGCTGAGATTGCATTGCCGAGTAACCCTCGGTGTATCTTGGCATGCCGGTTGCGCGTGCTTGCGTCAGCGAAGTGCTGCTCGCAATAGTTGCACTTATACGGCTTCTCACCCGTGTGGATGCGCAAATGCCGGGTGAGGGTGAACGAGTGGAGGAAGGACTTGGCGCAGAAGTTGCACTGGAACGACCGCTTCTTTGTATGAATGTTCATGTGTTTGGTCAAGCTAGAGGCACATGAGAACTTCTTGTGGCACACCTCGCACTCAGTGTTGTGGTTACTGCTGCTGTTGCTCCCCCCACTTCGACTAGACTTGCTCGACTTCGAGGTATGGCTGGAATCGTCGACGATGGACGAGATCGCCAGGCTGTTGTCGAAGGTAACGTTTTCGTTGGACGGGTCCACATCATCGCCCGTTGTCATAGCAGCATCCCCGCGACCATCGCTACTGCTTTTGTTGTTGTTGTTGCTGTCCCCGCCACCGTCGGACTGGTGCAGCGGAGATGCGTCCTTCGCATGGCTCTGCAGATGCAACCCAAGCAGGTTGACACTGGTGAACAGCTGCTTGCAGGTGTAACATTCCAGTTTCTGGCCGGTGTGCGATTTCAGATGGTCGTTGAGCCGAGCCTCACTGGCTACACTTTTCCCACACAGCTCGCACGTGAACGAGCGGTGGGTCTTCTTGTGGGACACCAGTGCCCTGTACTGCTCAAACGTCTCATCGCAGTCGTTGCAGTGGTAGCGTTTCTCACCTGTATGGCTTCGGATATGTGTCTTCAGGTACACAGGCTGCGAGAAGGACTTCTCACAGAATTTACACTCAAACGTCGCCTTCGGTTTCGGATGAAGTTTGCCGAACGTCGCAAGAAAACTCATTATTGTCGGTCAACATCAGCTAGCTCGGAAGATTGATATATAGGTGGGCAGATAGGCAGGCAGGCAGGTAGCAAGGTCTGTAGGTAGGTTGTGGATAGGTAGATAGACAGGTCGAATGAAGCTAAATCAGTAATAGGTAGGACAATAGCTAATATAGTGAGCTAGATTGGTAACTAGAAAGGTAGCTAGCTAGGTAGACTGGCGGTTAGATTGGTAACCAAATATATAGATATACAGGTTGGAAGAAGGGTGTGTAGGCTATATAAATAGCCAACTAACTAAATTGGTAACTGGTTAAGTTGGTAGGTAGGTGACTATGTAGACAGATTGGCAACTAGCTAGATAGGTAAGTAGCTATGTTCATACATAGGAATAGGTGGGTAGGTAGGTAGGTAGGTAGGCAAGTAGACAGGTAGGTAGGCGGATGAGTGAGTATTCTGACAACTAATTAGGCAGCTAACTAGAGAGTTAAGTAGCTAATTATCTAGGTAGCTAGATAGGCAACCAGGTAGATAAAGTATAAATCAAGTTGAGTAGATAGTTAATCAAGGCCAGGTAAATAACAAATGGAAAAAAGACAACAAAAAATTACAAAATAAATAACCCCTGTTCCTGGTGTCAGAAACCCTACTCAAAATCTTAAACTAGATATTTTCCTGGTTACCACAAACAGTTTGTTACTATTTTTCGAGCTTTTATCCCTGCCAAAACCATCTTGGGTTACGTATCAACATCTTAATTCTAAATTATAATTTGTTTTGAAATTTTAACAAATGAATTTTTTTTTTTTTTTACTATTTTTTCATTGAATCTAGTAAAATAGATAGATAGGTGAATAATAGATAGATAGATAGATAGATAGATAGATAGATAGATAGATAGATAGATAGATAGATAGACAGAGACAGATAGATAGATAGAGACAGATAGATAGATAGATAGATAGATAGATAGATAGATAGATAGATGTGAGGTTTGTCACTTAAATCAAACCTAGCATACCACTGGTACTCATTTAAATATCAAAAGACCAGCAATCCCTGCAGTTGATGGAATGGAAAAAGGCAAATTGGACCCCTATTTTTTTTTATCTCCCCAGTGGCAGGATTTCAATTCAATGTTTTTAAGAAGACCCCTAAAAAAAAAACCTAGTCCCTGGATGTTATTTTGAAAGAATTGGGTGAAAATTTACAATTTGGAGAGAGCCTATATATGTTCATATATATGTGAGTGTGTCACTATCAACCTTTTCCTTGTAAAAATTATACATACATGTGTGTGTATATATATATATATGTATGCATGTGTGTGTGTGTGATTTATGCATATATAGTCAACAAAATTTTAACGAGAAGAAATTCGTTATGTTGCCAAGGTGAGAGTTTTCAGTTTCAAATCACAGTAGCAAATTGTCTCGACAGACTAGATAGCCAGGGGGAAGCAAATTTAAATCTATTTTTTTTTATATATATAAATTTAATTTAATTTATTTATCATTATTATTATTATTATTGTTGTTGTTGTTGTTATTTTTCCTTTTGGTCAAAAATATTTGCTCACATTTAAAAAACGTTCTGCCGTTTTGAGTAATTTTCATTAACAAACAATACTTATAATAATAATAATAATAATAATAATAATAATAATAATAATAATAATAATAATAATAATGAAGTCTCTGGATCAAAACAATGAATAATAATAAATTAATTAATAATTGTAATTAATAACAGGTAAATCCAGGTGTCTTGCAATTTTTTCTTCTTTTCTTTTAATAACTTGTTTTCTTTTTATGGTTGGTTGTCCTCAACAATTTTCATGGCTTTGTGGGTTTTTTAAGGGGGTTTTTTCGCATGCTAGTGACACCCCAAAAACAAGAAGAGGTTTCTCACATACCCACACCAGTAAGGAACCTAGCAACTTGCCTGAAGAAAGGGAAAAAAGTCAATGTAAAGAATTACAGCGGAGCAGACAGTTAATGTTATTTTGGAGTTTGACCAACTTTTTGGGTGTTTTGCAGTTCGGTTCTTTAAAAAAAAATTTTTTTTGTTTGGTGTTTTGTTGGCGTTTATTTTCGACGACGTTTTGTCATTTCATTAAATTGGAGGGTTTGAATTTCAAATTTCAAAATCGGACAAGCAAATGTCAACAGACTTTGTAACAAGAACTTTGCAAACTCGTTGCTGTCAGAACAGTTTAAAAGAATCACAGGAACGGCTTGTTAAGATTTAAACGTCGTTTTGGCGGGAATTTTGAAAAGCAGACGGATTACTGCCGATGACGATGATGAAGACGATGATGACAATGAGGATGAAAGTAACAGATAACACCCACTTTGGGGGTAAATATGATCCTTCTTTCTTTCTTTTTCTTTTTTGTCACAGCCAAAACCAGTTTCTGAGTTTCAAGATACAAATAGGAGTCTGGTTAATTCTATTTCTTCCTTTGGACAGGATCTGTAAAATGGAATAAGAAAGAAAAAAGAAAAAAGAAAATCACAAATTTAGATTGATGTTTAGTAATAGAAAATATGAAATTAATGATATGCATCGTCTATTTTTCAATTAATTTTTAAAATAACGAAGAATTTAATGAAATAATTTTATCATTATTAAAAAGGTGTTTGGAACATAAACTAGAAAATCGACGACGCCATGGTGATCTCATTCTCGCTCACAACATCATAAGCAGAAAGTGTAACCTCTCGGAAGAGCTGTTCTTCACTCCTGCTCCAGAGCGTCAGCTGCAGGGTCACTCCAAAAAGCTCTATCTGTGATGATCTCATCTCAATCGAAGGAGAGGGGCTTTCTCCGTCCGGGTTGCGAATCCGTGGAATAAGCTGCCGGATGAAATAGTGAAGATGCCGACGACCACTCGGTTCAAAATCTCTCTTGACCAGAAATGGCCTGAACTCTTTGCATGAACACCCACCCTGTACATAACTCCATGTCCCCCTACATGGCCTTGCTTTTGGCTTTTTGAGCCAAAAAATTAACTTAACTTAACTTATTATGAAAATTTGATGGATGGTTTAAATTGAGCTCACTCTAACGCTTTTGTTACCATTTGACTGCAGCCATGCTGGAGCACCACCTTTAGTCGAGCAAATCGACCCCAGGACTTATTTTTTGTAAGCCTAGTACTTATTCTATTGGTCTCTTTGGCTGAACTCGCTAAGTTACGGGGACGTAAACACACCAGCATCGGTTGTCAAGCAATGCTAGGGGGACAAACACAGACACACAAACATATACACACATACATATATATATGACAAACGCAGACATATAAACATATACATACATACATATATATAAAAGGGTAAAGACCCCCTTCGGTCATGAATGACCATGGGATTGTACCTAGAAAGTTACCCTCCTAGACACAAGTCCGGGCAAGGTTGTTTATAGAAGACCAGCAGTTGCCCATGCATACCGGCCTCCCCTCTCCACGCCACCAGTGTTATCCAAGGGAAAGACAGGTCGCTACAGCTTGGCACCAGTGACGTCGCAACTCATTCATACAGCTGAGTGAACTGGAGCAACGTGAAATAAAGTGCTTTGCTCAAGAACACAACACGCAGCCCGGTCCGGATTCGAGCTCACAACCTCACGATCATAAGCTCGATGCTCTAACCTCTGAGCCATGCGCCTTCACATATATATATATATATATATATGTGTGTATATATATACATATGTGAATATATATATATATATATATATGACAAACACAGACATATAAACATATACATACACACACACACACACATATATATATATATATGTATATATATATATATATATATATATATATATATATATATACATATATACATATATCGACGGGCTTCTTTTCAGTTTCTGTCTACCAAATCCACTCACAAGGCTCTGGTCGGCCTGAGGCTATAGTAGAAGACACTTGCCGAAGGTGCCATGCAGTGGGACTGAACCTGGAACCATATAGTTGGTAAGCAAGCTACTTACCACACAGCCACTCCTGCACCTTATGGTATATTCTGTTAGGAACATGACAGAATACAGTATAAAGCTTGTCCACCCTCAGAATTACCCAATACTATCCAGTAGCATTATTATATACTTCCTTGCTTATGTCTGGGTATTCGTCGAGTGTGAATATAAAATTGAAGAAATTAGAGTCAACAAGAAGGAGCTGGTTGGACAGTTATTTCTTAATCACTATAATCGTTTCCACTCAACATAGTTCTCCAAAAGTACAGGTATAGGTGCAGGAGTGGCTGTGTGGTAAGTAGCTTGCTAACCAACCACATGGTTCCGGGTTCAGTCCCACTGCGTGGCATCTTGGGCAAGTGTCTTCTGCTATAGCCCCGGGCCGACCAATGCCTTGTGAGTGGATTTGGTAGACGGAAACTGAAAGAAGCCTGTCATATATATGTATATATATATATATATATATAAGTGTGTGTGTATATGTTTGTGTGTCTGTGTTTGTCCCCCTAGTATTGCTTGACAACCGATGCTGGTGTGTTTACGTTCCCGTCACTTAGTGGTTCGGCAAAAGAGACCGATAGAATAAGTACTGGGCTTACAAAGAATAAGTCCCGGGGTCGATTTGCTCGACTAAAGGCGGTGCTTCAGCAAGGCCACAGTCAAATGACTGAAACAAGTAAAAGAGTAAAGAGTATTTGATTATACAACTGTTGTTTGCATTATCAGATCCAGTTGTGTTTCCTCAGGTGGTATCTACCAACTGCTCGAAGACAACACTTGAATATCTGTACTTTTGGAGAACCACATTGGGTGGAAACAATTGTAGTGATTTAAAAATAAGTCAAACCATACTCCTTGTTGACTCCAATTTCTTCAATTATATATATATATATATATATATATATATACTGGCACTCGAGCCCAGTGCTAGTAGGCTATTAAGAGCACCTTTCGAATGTGATCATTGCAAGAGCGGCTATCCGGCCTCTGTGCCGGTGGCACGTAAAAGACACCATTCGAGCGTGATCGTTACCAGCATCGCCTTACTGGTACCTGTGTTGTGGCATGTGCAAAAAATTCGAGCAAGGTCATTGCCAGTGCCGCCTGACTGTCCCCCATGCCGGTGGCACATAAAAAGCACCCACTACACTCTCAGAGTGGTTGGCATTAGGAAGGGCATCCAGCTGTAGAAACTCTGCCAGATCAAAATTGAAGCTTGGTGCAGCCATCTGGTTCACCAGCCCTCAGTCAAAATCATCCAACCTATGGTAGCATGGAAAGCGGACGTTAAACGATGATGATGATGATGAAGATATGATATAATATATATATATATATATAATGGAACAAAAATGCACTAGACGACAATAAAACAGTAAGGACTTCTGGTAAATTGACTGATGAAAGAAGGCCACAAATGACCCGTCTTTTTTTGCCTGTCCTTCTAATTATTGTTTCTCCTGTCCGCCTTTGTATCAATACAAAGGTGGACAAGAGAAACAATAATTAAAAGGACAGGAAAAAAAAAAGGACTGGTCATTTGTGGCCTTCTTTCATCAGTCAATTTACCAGAAGTCCTTACTGTTTCG
>NC_043023.1:7906164-7931164 GCF_006345805.1 Octopus sinensis
AATTGTGGATTTGTATAAAGGACACGCACACAGACATTTTGCCATTGATATATATATTTAATAGCTTTGTGGGGTGACTGGGGAAATGTAAAGATGTGCACGACAACTCTTGGACAGTTTTGAATGACCATAAAAAGTGCGAGCCCTCTAACTGAAAAATTGTGGATTTGTATAAAGGACACGCACACAGACATTTTGCCATTGATATATATATTTAATAGCTTTGTGGGGTGACTGGGGAAATGTAAAGATGTGCACGACAACTCTTGGACAGTTTTGAATGACCATAGAAAGTGCGAGCCCTCTAACTGAAAAATTGTGGATTTGTATAAAGGACACACACACACAGACATTTTGCCGTTTATATATATGTGACTGGGAAAATGTAAAGATGTGTACACCCACCCTTCGACGGTTTTGAATGACCATAGAAAGTGCGAGCCCTCTAACTGAAAAATTGTGGATTTGTATAAAGGACACACCCAAACAGACATTTTGCCGTTTATATATATATGTGACTGGGGAAATGTAAAGATGTGTACACCCACCCTTGGACAGTTTTGAATGACCATAGAAAGTGCGAGCCCTCTAACTGAAAAATTGTGGATTTGTATAAAGGACACACACACACAGACAGACATTTTGCCATTTATATATAGAGAGATAGAGATTTAGGGTGCCTGGTGCCTACATGATAACAGTAAACCTACTTTTTGGCACCTTGTATAAATGTGAAGGCATGCTGAAAAATTCCTGGCTTTGGTTAAAGAAAATACAGGCGTGGTTTTAATTAGGATATTATTCGACTTATTCCCCTCACAGATTCACACACTTATTGCAGTGCTCCTTCAGTTTTTATAAGTCCCGTAAATTGCCGTCGGTAGGATAAAACTAACTTGTCTCAAGCCAGTTTAATCCCAGCTCACGCTCCTTGTTAGTGGGTGAACTATCCAACGCTTTGCGAAAGTTTGGGCCTCCAACCACGCCTTTTGCAATACCTATTTCTTTACTATCCACAAGGGGCTAAACATAGGGGGGACAAACAAGGGCAGGCAATGGGATTAAGTCGTTTACATCAACCCCAGTGCGTAACTGGTACTAACTCGGAACGTAGCAGCAGATGAAATACCTATTTCTTTACTACCCACAAGGGGCTAGACACAGAGGGGACAAACAAGGGCAGGCAATGGGATTAAGTCGTTTACATCAACCCCAGTGCGTAACTGGTACTTATTTAATCGACCCCGAAAGGATGAAAGGCAAAGTCGACCTCGGCGGAATTTGAACTCAGAACGTAGCAGCAGACGAAATACTGCTAAGCATGTCACCCAGCGTGCTAACGATTCTGCCAGCTCACCGCCTTTAACAATACCCTTAAAACCAAGAACTTTCCAGCATCACCTCATGTACATCATCATCATCATCACCATCATCATCATCATCATCGTTTAACGTCCGTTTTCCATGCTAGCAGTGAATTCACAGTGAGTTGAAGAGGCACATACACATACCATTATCATCATCATTTAATGTCTGCTTTCCATGCTGGCATGGGTTGGACGGTTTGACTGAGGACTGGCAAACCAGATGGCTGCATCAGGTTCCAATCTGATCTGGCAAGGTTTCTATAGTCGCATGCCCTTCCTAATGCCAACCATTCCAAGAGTGTAGTGGGCACTTTTTACGTACCACCAGCACAGATATCAACCATGCTTGAATGGTGCTTTTTATTAGCCACCGGCACAGGACCCAGTCAATTGACAGTGGCATCAACCATGCTAGGAGGGTGCTTTTTATGTGCCACTGGCACAGGAGTCGGTCAGGTGGCACTGGCATCGACCACACTCAAGTGGTACTTTTCACATGCCACCGGTACTGAAATCAGTCACACTCGAATGGTGCTCTTTAGTGCCACCGGCACAGGTGCCAGTCAGTGGCACTGGCATTGATCATGACTACAATTTCACTTGACTTAACAGGTCTTCTCAAGCACAGTATATTGCTCAACAATTGAAGGGTACTTTTAAACAGGCCGGTTATGTGACACTGACATCGGCCACAACTACAATCTCACTTGGCTTGCCAGGTTTTCTCAAGCACAGCAGATCTCCAAAGGTCTCGGTCGTTTGTCATTGCTTCTGTGAGGCCCAACGTTCAAAGGACATATACTCTTTTACTTTTTTAAAAATATTCTATTATAGCCTCAGGCCAACCAAAGCCTTGTGAGTGGATTTGGTAGACGGAAACTGAAAGAAGCATGTTGTATATATGTATATATATATAAAAAAATATAAAATGGAACAACAACGCAAAATATGCTATATATATATAGCATGTAAGTATTACATTGAAAAAGCCAAAGGCTGCTCGTGTGACATCAGCTCACATCTCCTGTATAACTGGTAGGCTTTCTACTATTGTACTAAAGTGACCCTTCCCAAATTCTCTAACCATTTAAGGAACTTTTTGGTTCTCCATTTTCAGGGTGATTCCAAGCTTATGAAGTATAACTTGTCTCGCTGCATGTTTGCACTGAACTACATTGAAGTGTCAAGTATAGGAGTGGCTGTGTGGTAAGTAGCTTGCTTACCAACCACATGGCTCCGGGTTCAGTCCCACTGCGTGGCACCTTGGCCAAGTGTCTTCTACTATAGCCTTGGGCCGACCAAAGCCTTGTGAGTGGATTTGGTAGACGGAAACTGAAAGAAGCCCGTCGTATATATGTATATATATATATGTATGTGTGTGTATATGTTTGTGTGTCCGTGTTTGTCCCCTCAACATCGCTTGACAACCGATGGTGGTGTGTTTACGTACCCGTAACTTAGAGGTTCAGTAAAAGGAGCTTGATAGAATAAGTACTAGGCTTACAATAAATAAGTCCTGGGGTCGATTTGCTCAACTTAAGGCGGTGCTCCAGCATGGCCACAGTCAAATGACTGAAACAAGTAAAAGAATAAAATAGTAAATAGTACAGGTGTCTGCACAAGGGACAGACTGGAGTTAGCTACTTGTTAGAGGGCTTGAAATTTAGTGTCGAGAAAAACTGAATTGGCCAACCCAATATATGCGTGTGTGTGTGAGTGTATGTATGTATGTGTGTGCATGCATGTGTGTGTATTTATGTATATGTGTGTGTGCATGCATGTGTGTATGCGTGCATGTGTGTGCATGTGCAAGCACACGCATGCATGTGTGTTCATACCATCCTCATTTTATCACCCATTTAACACCCTGCTTGTCTGAGTCAGATGGAATTTGTTGAGATTTTCTCTATTTGGGTCTTGATGCCCTTCCTGTTGGTAAGAATCGTATGTTGATCATACCATAAGAATTTATAGACATCCTAGAAAGCATAGAAGAACTCTGGTGATGTGAACATCATATGTATACATACATATATACATACATATATATATATATATACATACACATACATACATACATATACAAATATATGTATATATATATATATATATATATATATATACACTTTATTTAAAAGCAGCAGAAATATAACAAAAGCTGTTACTCGGAGTTTAAATAAAGCATATTACTCTACCTCTGGTATTTGAGTACTTTTTTCCACCTTATGTGCTTACTCTAATGTGTGTGTATGTGTGTGCGTGTGTGTATGTGTGTGCGTGTGCGCACACACATGCCTGTCTAAAGGGGTGTGGGTTAGCGGTTAGGATAGTCAGCTCATATAGTAAAGATTGTTTGCCAACATAACATGGCACTCCCAGGCTAGGACGAACGTTGCTGTAATTTAGCCCCAGGAGACATCATCTCCAGCTGGCCATACGACATGTTCTGTGTCCTTATGTTTTCGAACAAAGGTATTTAGCACCCCAACTCAGCTCAAAACAATATCTTTGTGTCATGATTTCCAGGTTATTTCCTTTCATCAGCACAGAATAACTGTTCGGCTAGAGGTGGTGCTGCCAAATTCCTGTTTGAAATATATAGTTTTCAAAGTGACAATTAGTCACTGATTTATAAATTAGAAAACTACTCACGTTGTGAGATTTAAAAATAGTAATTTTCTATTCAGCTCATGACCATGAAGTCATGAATTTGATTCCCAGTGGTATGTTGTCTCCTTGAGCAAGACACTTTACTTCACATTGCTCCAGTACATGCAGCTGGCAAAAATGAGTTGTACATGTAACTCAAAGGGTAGGCCTTGTCACATCCTGTGTCACACTGAATCTCCTTGCGAACTATGTTTAAGGGTACGCATGTCTGTGGTGTACTCAGCCACTTGCATGTTAGTTTCATGAGCTGGTTGTTCTGTTCATTAGATTAACTGAAACCCTTGTCATAATATATTTCTTTACTACCCATAAGGGGCTAAAAACAGATGGGACAAACAAGGACAGACAAACAGATTACATCGACCCCAGTGTGTAACTGGTACTTAATTTATCGACCCTGAAACGGATGAAAGGCAAAGTCGATCTCGGCGGAATTTGAACTCAGAACGTAACGGCAGACGAAGTACGGCTACGCATTTTGCCCGGCGTGCTAACGGTTCTGCCAAACCAACAGGGTGCCAGTTTATATATATACTAGCAGTATCGCCTGGCGTTGCTCGGGTTTGTATGGGAAATAACTATATAAGCATTTTTAGAGATGTAAAGTATAATAGCCATCTCAATATGGCTAACCACAAAGGGGGGGGGTGTTACTGTAGCTTTTTACGTTCTGAGATTTAATAATAAATTTTTAGAGAGTTACTTCCCTTATATATGCCAAAAATGCATTAAAAATGGGAAAAATTTATGGTAAATTTTTTTTAAATCGTAGACTCATTGTAGACAGGCGCTAATACCCAGAAGGGCTTGATATGAATCACGACTATAAGATACCCGGTTTTGGTTAAACTGCACCGCAAAATGTGGGAGTAGTTAGGAATCTAAATCGTAGGAGACAGACAGCACACAACCTCACTTTTATATATAAAGATATGTTTGAAGAACAGGTTAAGGGTTATGGACCGAGGGACCAGCTGCCTGTAAAACAAGCTTGTAGAGACATGGTGATCGAATGTTTGTGCTATACAATTTGACCAGCTGGAGCAATGTGGAATAAAGCAAAAATGAGTTGTGCCTCTAATTCAAAGGGCCAGCCTTGTTACCTTCTGTGTCACATTAAATCTCCTTAAAAACTACCTTTAAGGGTATGCATGTCTGTGGAGCACTCAGCCACTTGCACATTAATTTCATGAGCAAGCTGTTCAGTTGATCAGACCAACAGGAACCCTTGTCATAATAACTGACAGGGTGCCAGTTTATAGATTTATGTGTTTGAAGAACAGGTTAAGGGTTATGGACAGAGGGACCAGCTGTGTATAAAACAAGCTTATAGAGATATGGTGATCAAATGTATGTGCTGTACAACTCTACCAGTTGAGCAGAATAGAGCAATCATCATCATCATCATTGTTTAGCGTCCGCTTTCCATGCTAGCATGGGTTGGACGGTTCAACTGGGGTCTGGGAAGCCAGAAGGCTGCACCAGGCCCAGTCTGATCTGGCAGTGTTTCTACAGCTGGATACCCTTCCTAACCACTCCATGAGTGTAGTGTGTGCTTTTTACGTGCCACCGGCACAGAAGCAATTCAAGGCAGTGCTGGCATCGGCCACGTTTGGATGGTGCTTTTTATGTGCCACCGGCACGGAAGCCAGTCAGAGCAATGTGGAATGAAACAAAAATGAGTTCTACCTGTTACTCAAAGGGCCAGCTTTGTCACACTCTGTGTCACTCTAAATCTCCCTGAGAACTTACATTAAGGGTATGTGTGTCTGTGGAGTGTTCAGCCACTTGCATGTTAATTTAATGCGCAGGCTGTTAATTTAGGCGCAAGAGTGGCTATGTGGTAAGTAGCTTGCTTACCAACCACATGGTTCAAGGTTCAGTCCCACTGCGTGGCACCTTGGGTAAATGTCTTCTACTATAGCCTCGGGCCAACCAAAGCCTTGAGTGGATTTGGCAGATGGAAACTGAAAGAAGCCCGTCGTATATATGTATATATATATATGTTTGTGTGTCTGTGTTTGTTCCCCCCAACATCACTTGACAACCGATGCTGGTGTGTTTATCTCCCTGTAACTTAGCGGTTCGGCAAAACAGACTGATAGAATAAGTACTAGGCTTCCAATGAATAAGTCCTGGGGTAGATTTGTTTGACTAAAGGTGGTGCTCCAGCATGGCCGCAGTCAAATGATTGAAACAAGTAAAAGAGTAAAAGAGCTGTTCCATTGATCAGATCATCTGGAACCCTCATCATCAAAACCAATGGAGTACTGGTTTTTGTATATCCTTGAGCAAGACACTTTATTTCATGTTGCCTCAGTCCACTCAGCTGACAAAAATGAATTGTACCTGTGATTAAAATGTGCCATCCTTGTCACATTCTGTGTCGCACTGAATCTCCCTGAGAACTACATTAAAGGTACACGTGTCTGTGGAGTGCTCAGCCACTTGCACACTGAACAGCCTGCATTAAGGATATTATTATGGCTGCACTGAAGATAGCAGAGACGGAATGCATACTCTTAATTTTTTACCTTGTTTCAGTCATTTGACTGCAGCCATGCTGGAGCACCGCCTTTAGTCGAGCAAATCGACCTCGGGACTTATTCTCTGTAAGCCCAGTACTTATTCTATCGGTCTCTTTTGCCAAACCACTAAGTGACGGGGACGTAAACACACCAGCATCGGTTGTCAAGCAATGCTAGGGGGACAAACACAGACACACAAACATATACACATATATATATATATATACACATATATACGACAGGCTTCTTTCAGTTTCCGCCTACCAAATCCACTCACAAGGCTTTGGTAAGCCCGAGGCTATAGCAGAAGACACTTGCCCAAGATGCCATGCAGTAGGACTGAACCCGGAACCATGTGGTTGGTTAGCAAGCTACTTACCACACAGCCACTCCTGCGCCTAGCCATTTAATATGGTATGTTCTTTCCTGGAACAATCCACGCAATGAATGTTAATTAGTGTAGTTGGCAAGGTTTGTGCAGAACCAGACCTACTTATAGTGGATAAAAGGCACCGATCATCATCATCATCATCATCATAGTTTAACGTCTGTTTTCCATGCTAGCATGGGTCGGACGGTTTCACCAGGGTCTGGGAAGCCAGGAGACTGCACTAGGCTCCAGTCTGATCTGGCAGTGTTTCTGTCAACCACTCTGTGAGTGTAGTGGGTGCTTATTACATTCCACTGGCACAGGGGCCAGGGTAGGCTGGCAACAGCCACAATCGGTTGGTGCTTTTTACGTGTCACCGGCACGGAAGGCAGTCAAGGCGGCACTGGCATCACCCACATTCAGATGGTGCTTTTTACATGCCACCGGTACAAGTGCCAAGGCTGGCAACAGCCACGATCGGTTGGTGCTTTTTATGTGTCACCGGCATGGAAGCCAGTCAAGGTGGCGCTAGCATCAGCCACATTCAGATGGTGCTTTTTACGTGCACCAGCACAGGTATCACAACTACAATTTCCATTTGATTTTTTGATGTTGATGTACTTGACTCAATAGGTCTCCTCAAGCACAGCAGGTCGCCCTACAATCCAAGGTAAGCACAGCAGGCCGTCCTGCGAGCCAAGGCACTTTGGATGGGCTGGGGTTTCTATGTAAAGCTGGTGCAGAAAACAGCCATGTTGGTGATATGTAAAAGGCACCTGTGCCAGTGACGCATAAACAACACCGAGTACACTCTGTAAGAGAAGTTGGTATTAGGAAAGGCATCCAGCCACAGAAACCAAACCAAACCAGACTGGCGCCTGGGGCAGCTCCCCAGTTTACTAACGGGTTATCGAAAAATTTGTGCTGATTAGTTGAACAAATCGACTACAGGACTTATTCTTTGTAAGCCTAGTACTTATTAAATCAGTGTCTTTTGCTGAACCATTAAGTTACAGGGGACATAAACTCACCAACACATCCATCCATACATAAGACAGATTTCTTTTATTTTCTGTCTCCCAAATCCATTCACAAGGCTTTGGTCAGCCTGATGCTATAGTTGAAGAGACTTGCCCAAGGTGCCACACAGTGGAACTATGTATATAAATATAAATATATATATATATATATGTGCGCGCACAACAGAGTGTAAGCACCCTGAGAGAAATGCTGGACATAAGAAGCATCAGATGTGGTGTGCAAGAGCAACGCTTGCGATGATATGGTCATGTACTGCAGATGGATGAGGAGAGATGTGCGAAGAAGTGCCACTCCCAAACAGTTAAAGGTATCAGGGGGAGAGGTAGGCCCAGGAACACATGGGATGAGGTAGTCAAGCATGACCTCAGAGCGTTGGGCCTCACAGAGGCAATGACGAAGAACCGAGATCTCTGGAGATATGCTGTGACTGCAAAGACCCAGGCTGCTTCCTGCACCAGTTCCGCATAGCCCCTGCTCATTCAAAGTACCTTGGATTTCAGAACAACCTGCTGTGCTTGAGGAGACCTATTGAGTCAAGTACATGAACATCGAAATAAATATCAATGGAAATAGTAGTTGTGATACCTGTGCCGGTAGCACATAAAAAGCACCATCCGAACATGGCCAATGCCAGACTCCCCTGGCATGTAAAAAGCACCCACTACACTCGCGGAGTGGTTGGCGTTAGGAAGGGCATCCAGCTGTAGAAACACTGCCAGATCAGACTGGAGCCTGGTGCAGCCTCCTGGCTTCCAAGACCCCGGTCGAACCGTCCAACCCATGCTAGCGCGGAAAACGGACGTTAAACGATGATGATGATGATATATATATATATATATATAGTGACACCTTGGGCAAGTGTCTTCTACTATAGCATCGTACTGACCAAAGCCTTGTGAGAGGATTTGCTAAACGGAAACTGAAAAGAAGCCCGTCGTACATACACACGTGTGTGTGTGTGTATGTGTATTCGCCGACCATCGATGTTGATGTTTACGTCCCCGTAAGGTAGCGGTTCGGCTAAAGTCACCGATACAATACGTATTAAGCTCACAAAGAATAAGTCTTGGGATCGATTTCTTCGACTATAACCCGCGGTGCTCCAGCATGGCCACAGTTAAATGACTGAAACAAGTAAAAGTGGGTAAGTGTTGGATGTGTGGTAAGTAGCTTGCTTGCCAATCACATGGCTGTGGGTTCAGTCCCACTGCATGACACCTTGGGTAAATGTCTTCTACTATAGCCTCGGGCCGACCAAAGCCTTGAGTGGATTTGTGAGACGGAAACTGAAAGAAGCCCGTCGTATGTGTGTATGTTTGTCCCCCAACATCGCTTGACAACCGATGCTGGTATGTTTACGCCCCCGTCACTTAGCGGTTCGACATAAGATACCGATAGAATAAGTACTAGGCTTACAAAGAATAAGTCCTGGCGTCGATTTGCTCGACTAAAGGCAGTGCTCCAGCATGGCCACGGTCAAATGACTGAAACAAGTAAAGGAGTGTATATATATATATATATATATATATATACGCACGCGCGTACGTTGCATATGGTCTATAGGAAGTTCCATTTTCGTAGCCCAACTATAAACACTGAACTATAACATGTAGCATAGTAACACGACACTAAATACTACCATCTATACTATAATTACTATAGTGCATGTACACAGTACATGGCGAGCCAGAGGAGCCTGTACATGGTCGCAAGACATGCTAAAAATAGCAGGCAAATCTTCCCGAAATCGCATCTTCATAAATAAAAATTCGGAAGACCACACTAGATTATACTAAATCTTTAAAAAAGAGTAGAAAATGTGATGGCCACGGCTGGAATGCTCTTGGATCATTGGTCTGTTGTAGTAGGACTGCCATAGGGTTTAAATATATTTACTATCGACCATACTCCATTACAGTTGCTCAAGAAATCAAGTGTTGCTTCGTACTTATAAAAATTTACTATTTAGCAAGCAACAAGTTGGAACTAATGTTACAGTTGGTCTTGTGCTTAGCCACAGGTCAGCCCTGATCCAGCAGAACTATGATCAAACTTGCGCCAATCCTCAACTGTGACCATTCCATCTCATCTGAATACACACACACGTATATATGGATGGATGGATGGATGGCCGAACGATTCATCTTTTTCGTTTACAAAACGGCGAGATGCTGTGACTTGATGGCGATTAGGCTGTTGTTTCTAGCGCTTCTAGATACCACCCCGAAGTTCTTCGACAGATCGGGATGTGCACACATTTGTATGTGTATATATATATATATACACACACACACTCACTGATATATACGTGTGTATGAATGTATATATAAGTATACATGTATATACAGATAGATATATATATATACATATACGCATGTGTGTGGCATGCATGTATGTGTGTGTATATATATATACACACACACCGATATATACATGTGTATATGAATATATATATATATAATTATACATGTATATACAGATAGATATATATATACATATACGCATGTGTGTGGCATGCATGTATATATATATATATATATGTGTGTGTGTGTGTGTATGTATGTATGCATGTGAATGCATATATATATATATATATATATGAATGTATATGTGAATGCTTATATGTACACGCACATATATGTGTATATATAGATATATATATATACGTGTGTGTGTAATCATATATATGCACTATGTGCATACGCATATATATGATATACACACACACGTGTGTATGTAAGTATGCACTTATGTGTACGTATGTATATGTTTGTTCATTATATGTATGTGTGTATGCATATATATGTGTGTGGTATATATACACATACATATACACACACACACACATGATAGAAAGAGAAATGCGGAAATGGATTGTTAAAAACAGGAAGAGGAACAGTCAGAGATAGAAACAGGTGAAAAAGAAGGGGGAGAGTATTTGTAAGGGACAGACAGGAAGAGGGATAGTCAGAGGTGTAAATAGAAAGAAAGGTGAAGGAGTCGTAGGAAGAGAGAAACGGGAAAAGGAATAGTGAGAGAGAAATAAAGAGACGGAGAATGGAGAGAAGAAATTAGAAAGGCAGAAGGTATACAAGAGAGAGAGATGTGTAAGGGAATGAGAGAGGGAATAAGATAGTGAAGGGAGGGAGAGTGCTGTATAAAAGACGCGAGTACGAGGATGAGGAAAAGAAGCGTAAGAAGGGAAGAGGAAAGTATGGGAGGAAGAGAGAGAGAGAAAGACAAAGTAAGAGATAAGTAGGAGGGTGAGAGAATAAAGATAGCAAGTAAAGAAGCGGAGTAGCACAGAGAGGAAGCGTTTGAGGAGGAAGGTAGTCTTGAGAAGGAGTTTAAAAGGGGTTGTGGTAAGAGGAGATAGTGAGAAGAGAATAAAGATGGAAAGGAGAATGGAGAGAGAAAAAGAGACTCAGAGTGAGAGAGGGAGGCAGAGGTAACGGGATCAAGAAAAAGAAGAAGAAAATGAGTGAGAAAAATAGAGAGAAGAGAAGAGAGGGTGTGAAGGGGAGGTAATGAAAAACTAGGTTGAGAGCGAGGAAAAGAAAAATGTAGAGAGAGACAGAAATGAAAGGGGGAAGGGAAGAGAGAAAAGCTAACAGAAGTGAGAGAGAGAGAGAAAAAGAAGAGAAAGATATAGAGAGAGAGGGTGAAAAGTAAATGTATAGAGAAATGTATAGAGAGAGAGAGTAAATAGAGGGGGTGGGAGGGAGAAAAGAAAGAGAGAGAGAGAAGGAAGAAAGGGTAAAAGATAAATAGAGAGGGGAAGAAAGAGAGACGGAGAGAGTGAAAGAATCATGGGGGGAGGGGTATGACCGGCAATATTGCAATCACGTTATAAATAAATAAATAAATGTGTATATATATATATATATATATAAATACATATAAACATATATGTGTATGCATATATACATCTGTATATCTGGGTATATATACACATATATATAGACAATGAAACGATCAGAAACGAACAGTAATAATATATATAGAAAATATAACTTACCAACGACGGCAGGGCGGCGAATCTGTGTATATACATACATATATGATGTATAAATATATGTGTGTATATTATGTATACGTATTCCTCCACATACCAAGAGAGAGAGAGAGACAGACAGACAGCTCCCTATATATAAATATATATGTGTCTATATCTCTATATACAGATGTGTATATATCTATATATACAGATGTGTGTATATATATGAGTGTATATGTGTGTGTGTATAGAGAGAGGGGGGAGGTTGTTCAGTAACAACAACAACAATAACTGCAACAACAAAACAATAATAAAGAGTAGAAAAACAGTTGGAACAGTTGATCTGATGCTTTTAAACCAAAAAGAAATGCAGGCAGCAGCAACAACAACGGACAAACAATAACAACGGCAAAACGGCGTGTATATACACATACATATACGTGTGTGTGTATATATATATGTATGTGTGTGTGTGTGTGTGTATATAAAGGAAAACAGAGAGAGATAGAGAGATAGATAGAGAGAGAGAAAGAGAAGCGGCCAGGACCAGAAGGGAGCAACAAGATACAGCAACAGTGTAATGAATGAGTGAAGGAGGCGGAGGAGGAGGAGGAGGAGGAGAACGAGGAGGAGGGGGAGGAGGTGAAGTGGGAGACGGCGGCGGCGGCGTGGTCGCGGTGGTAGTAGTAGTAGTGGTAGTGGTGGTGGTGGTGGTGGCCGTCGTGGTCGTGGTCGTGGTGGTAGTAGCAGTAGTTGTAGTAGTAGTAGTAGTAGTAATAGTGGTCGCGGTGGTAGTAATAGTAGTAGTAGTGGTGGTAGTAGTAGTAGTAGTAGTGGTAGTAGTAGTAGTGGTGGTGGTGGTAGTAGTAGTGGTGGCCGTGGTGGTAGTAGTGGTAGTCGTGGTCTCGCGGTGGTGATGGTGGGTGGTAGTAGTATTAGTCGTGGTGGTGGGGGATAGTTTTAGTGCTGTGTGTGGTGATGATGATGATGGTGGTGGTGATAGTTGTGGTGGTCGTGGTGGTAATAGTGGTAGTGGTAGTAGTAATCGCAGTCGTCGTGATGATGGTAGTAGTAGTAAAAGTAGTAGTAGTAAAGTATTAGTAGTAGTGGTAGTCGTGGTAGCAGTGGCTATCGCCGTGGTGGTAGTCGGAGTAGTTGTTGTTAGTGCTAAGCTTATTTAACCCTAGGCCGGCACCCAGATCCACGATTGGCGCATGCAGCGAGGTAGCGATCGGGGGTTAATGAAGGCGGAGGTGGCGACGGTAGTAGTGGCAGTGGTGGTGGTGGTAGTGATCTTATTCGCCGTGGTAGCGATAGTCGTCGTCGTAGTGGTGGCTATCGTCGTGGTTATTTAGCCCTAGGCTGGCACCCTACTCAAAGGAGGCAGGATGGTAGCTATAGTAGTGGTGGTGTTTTTTGATCGCGGTCATCGTCGTGGTAGTGGTAGATAGCGTCGTGCTTCTTTAGCCCTCGGCCGGCACCCTCAGAGGAGGCAGGATGATAGCGATCGTGTGCTGGTATTGATGGTGGTGGTGTGGTGGTGGTGATGGTGGTAAGAGTAGCCGTCATCACCGTAGTGAAGATCGTCGTGGTTGTGGTCGGAGTAGGGCAGACACTGGTAGTAGTTAAATTTAGCTCCTTAGCCCTAGGTCGACACTCTCATCAGGCGAGGCGGCAGGGTAGCGACCACGACGATGGTGTTGGCGGTGGTGGTGCTGGTGCTGGTGGAGGCGGCTGTGGTGGTGGTGGTGGTGGTGGTGGTAGTGGTGGTGATCATAGTCGTCGTCGTAGTCGTGGGCACACGGAGTGATTCTGGTCGTAGTAATTAGTTCAGCTGTTTAGCCCTAGGCCCGAGACACCCTGATCGGACGGGACAGCATGACAGATCGTGGTGGTGGCGAGCGACGTGGTTGTGATCGTAACAATTGTTGATAGCGCTGAGCTTTTTTAGCCCTAGGCTGGCAACCTGGTCAGAGGAAGCAGCATGGTTGTGATCGTAGTTGTGGTCGTGGTCGTGGTGGTCGTGGTTCGTACTCGTCACCGCAGCGATGGCTCCTGTCGTGGTTGTGGTCATACTTTAGCTCGGTGGTTTTCAACCAGGGTTCCGCGGAACCTTAGGGTTCCGCCAGTACAGTCCAGGGGTTCCGCAAGAAGTTACAAAAATGGACAGTAATTTTTAATTCTCCTGTGCAGATATGTGTGCATAAGACTATTAAATTATGGCACAGGGGTTCCTCGAGCCAGTGAAATGTTTTCTTGGGGTTCCGCTCCAGCAAAAAGGTTGAAAAGCACTGCTTTAGCTGTTTGGCCCTGGGCCAGGAAGGTACCCCGGTGAAGGGGTTAGGGTTAGGGCTTAGGGTCAGGGTCAGGGTCAGTGTTTAGGGTTAGGGATAGGGTTAGGGTTAAGAGTTAAGACTAGGGTTACTCCGAAAACGGATGGTGTTCGTTTTTCTTTCTTTACCTCCGCGGTACCCCGATCAGATCAGAGCAGACGACATGACAGCGATCATGGAGGTGGCGATGACGGCGCTGAGGTAGTGAGGTAGTGGTGGGGGTGTCGTCGACGTTATCGCCGTAGTCGTCGTTGTTGGGCGGTGGGGGGGTCGCGATCGTCTGCTCTTAGTTGTTTAGCCCCAGGTCAACACCTTGGTCGGAAACGTTAGCACGCCGTATTTCGTCTGCCGTTACGTTCTGAGTTCAAATTCCACCGAGGTCGACTTTGCCTTTCATCCTTTCGGGGTCGATAAATTAAGTACCAGTTACGCACTGGGGTCGGTATAATCGACTTAATCCCTTTGTCTGTCCTTGTTTGTCCTCTCTGTGTTTAGCCCCTTGTGGGTAGTAAAGAAATAGGTATCTTGGGGACAGTGGAGGTGATGGTGGTGGGATCACCGTAGTAGTAGTAGTAGTAGTAGTAGTAGTAGTTGGTGTTGTTGTTGTTGGTGGTGGTAGTGGTGGTGGTGGCCGTGGCTGTTTTACTGGGGTGTTTGTTTAAACGGTTTAGAGCAACACTCCCTTCCACCCCCAAAAAACACCCTTAAATTTTTGGGTTTTTTTTTACACAAACCCCTTTTTCGGTTACGGGGAATATGAATCTGCAAAAAAATTGGCAAAAATCGACATTTCTAATTTACCACCCACCCCCACCCCCATTTCCTTCATTTTTAAACTTTTTTCGCAATTTTTTTTTTTCAAAATATGCAGAAAAATTTCCAAAAATCTTTGTAAAAGTTTTTTTTAAGAATATTTTTTTCTAAAAACATTTCTGTACTTACGGTTACGGATTTACGGTTAGGGTAGGGTTAGGGTTTTAGGGTTCGTGTTAGGGGGAAAAGTCAAAATTGAAGTTCGATGGGAGAAGTGGGGAAATTTCACAATGCCAATTTTTAGCAATTTTCCTGAACCTCCATATCCAAAAACTGGGATTTTTGGAAAAAAAAAAGGATCTTTTCCTTTTGAACGGCAGATGTCAACACAATTTCTAGTTAACTAAAAAGTTTTAAACTTCGTATACTGGTAGAATGTGTTTATAAACACATTTTTCTTGGTTTATTGAGAAAATTCTATAGTTTGTAAGATATTTCATCTGAAAATCCGAGCAATTCGGCAATTTTAACCAATCGATTACCTCCATTCAACTAAAATCATTTGCTGCGTCTGAAACTGAGACAACATCCTGTAACATCCTAACCCCCCACCCTAACCCTAACCCTAACCCTAATTTTTTTTCTTAATTGTTAAATTAATTTAATTCCATTGCTTTAGTTTTTTTTTACATGCGTAACAATTAAATTAATTTAACAATTAAGAAAAAAAAATTTAGGGTTAGGGGAGAGGTTTAGGGTTAGTTCCAGGTTGTTGTCTCGGTTTTAGACGCAGCAAATGATTTTAGCTCAAAAGGATTGGTTAAGATTCGAAAAATTAAACTACGTTAAACAAACAAATTACAATTTTATCAAGAAAGCCAAGAGAAAAAAATGTTTTATTTTGACTCATTCTACCAGTATACGAAGTTTAAAAGTGTTTAATTAACTAGAAATTGTCTGCCATTCAAACGGAAAAGATCCAAAAAAATTACATAAATAAACAAATTTGGGAGAAAATGGTGGAGGGGGCAGGCGGAAGTCTTTCCCTGTTTAGCCCTAGGTCCGAAACATCTTCTTCAGAGACGGCAGCAAGGTCGATTCAGAGACCATTAGTCATCATCGTTGCTGTCGTGATTGTTGTGGTATTCATCGCCATCGTCGAAGTGAAGCTGACCGTCGTCCTTGCAATTGTTAGTAATTCTATACCTGTTTAGCTCTGGCATGGTAAGAAGCTTGCTTCCCAACCACATGGTTCTGGGTTCAATACCACTGCACGACACCATCACCATACATCTTCTGCTATAGCCTTGGGCCGACCAAAGCCTTGTGTGTGGATTTGATAGTGTACCAAATCCACTCACAAGGCTCTGGCCGGCCCGAGGCTATAATAGAAAACAATTGCTCAAGGCATCATGCAGTGGGACTGAACCCAGAACTATATATATATATATATATTATAATACACATATATATATACATATATATACATATATATATATATATATATATATATATAATATATATATATATATCAACAATCAAGAACGGCCATAATAGGCCATTCACCCACTAGAAATAACAGCCAAAAGCTTCAACCGCAAATAAAAATCAATTCCGTAAACAGGAGAAAATTTAAAAAACATTTACCCTGTAATTTCTTATACGATGCACCGTTTCATCTGCTGTTTAATGGTAAACTAACCTGATTAAATTAAATCAAGCCAATCTTCCATAGGCCCTCAGATTCTTCAGTAAGAAATAGCCCAAGTCGGAACAGATATTTTCACGAGGCATTTCCGACCCTGCCAAGGTAATATCTGACCTAAAATTTTCAAATCATCGCACATCGCACTCACGCCAAATCTGTTCCGACTTGGGCTATTTCTTACTGAAGAATCTGAGGGCCTATGGAAGATTGGCTTGATTTAATTTAATCAGGTTAGTTTACCATTAAACAGCAGATGAAACGGTGCATCGTATAAGAAATTACAGGGTAAATGTTTTTTAAATTTTCTCCTGTTTACGGAATTGATTTTTATTGCGGTTGAAGCTTTGGCTGTTATTTCTAGTGGTGAATGGCCTATTATGGCCGTTCCTTGATTGTTGATGTTGAACTTAAAAATGGTTCTATGACTATTTAATTTTTCCCACTAGGCCGCTGGTGGCAAAGAATTCTACAAAATTTTTTTTTGCCACCCTATATTGATTAATTATATATATATATTATATATATATATATATATATATTATATATATAAATTTAAAAATTGAGGGAGATAAATAAATATTAATTTTAATATCAATTTAAAACCAGTAGTCCAGCATTCAAAAAATCTGAGGAGTCAGAAAATTCAAATATATGTGTATATTGGCAGGGCTGGCCTGCTAGGTAGCCGGCCAGAATGCTAGAAATAGATCATAAACGATCAAACTACAAGGGAAATATATCATCATCATCATCATCATCATTTAACGTCCGCTTTCCATGCTAGCATGGGTTGGACGGTTCAACTGGGGTCTGGGGAGCCCGAAGGCTGCACCAGGCCAGTCAGATCTGGCAGTGTTTCTACAGCTGGATGCCCTTCCTAACGCCAACCACTCCGAGAGTGTAGTGGGTGATTTTATGTGCCACCGACACAGGTGCCAGACGAGGCTGGTGAACGGCCACGCTCGGATGGTGTTTTTATGTGCCACCGACACAGGTGCCAGACAAGGCTAGCAGACGACCACGCTCGGATGGTGTTTTTTTTTTTTTGTGCCACCGACACAGGAGCCAGATTAGGCTGGCAATCGGGCCACGATTGGATGGTGATTGTTACGTGCCCACAGCATGAAGGCAGTCGGTGCGGTACTGGCTACGGCCATATATATATATATATATTATATATATATACATACATCTATATATAGATATATATATAGATATATATATATTATATTATATATATTTTTATTTAAAAGCAGGAGAAATTCAACAAAACCTGTTACTGCTGCTTTTAAATAAAGCATATTACTCTACCCCTGGTATTTGAGTACTCTTTTTTCCACCTTGTTTCACATTTATGTGTTTACTCCAGTATATAATTTAATTAACATCGATTTCACACCAGTGGTCTAGCATATAAAAAAAAACCTAAAGATTCAGTAAAATTGTATTATATACATATTAGAGGGAAACCACTATGTGGACACCCTTATGCTAGAAATAGATCCGCTATCCATATTTTTATTGCTTTTTCTTTTGTCTTGCTCAATTGTGATTTGGTTGTTTTGCTAATTTTTCTTGAGAACATTTCTTAATGGTAAGACCATAGCGGATTTATTTCTAGCATAAGGGTGTCCACATAGTGGTTTCCCTCTAATATATATATATATATATATGTATATAAAATACAAATTGGGACAAGAACGCAAAATATCCGGACAGCTAGGTGATACAAAAATGGGACAACAAAACATCCAGATAGACGATACAAAGAAAACAAGGACAGGTCATTCAAAGTTTTCTTTCCTCAATCAAGTACCAGATTATCCTCGCAATTTCGGCTGATTATACTTGAGATTGCTCCAATCAGGCCAGCCCAAAGGAAAAACTAAGCTATACATATATACTAGCTTTGAAGCTGCCCTTTGGGCCACATTCAGGTTAGTTCCTGCGGAGAGCACATTTGAAGCCTTCGGTCCTCTACTCTTGTGTAATGGATCTTATTTCTGCAAGTTTTGCAAAGCACTGATGTTGATTATAGTTTGATCAATAAGCGTAGGAATGACGAAAATACAGTAGAAATTGAGGGTCAGTGGGACCCCATTTAAGCGGCCCTTCAGAAATTGAACCTCATTACGTTACTTCCTGGGAGTTCATCATCATCATCGTTTAACGTCCGTTTTCCATGCGAGCATGGGTTGGACGGTTCAACTGGGGTTTGGGAAGCCAGAAGGCTGCGCCAGGCCCAGTCTGATCTGGCTGTGTTTCTATGACTGGATGCCCTTCCTAACGCCAACCACTCCGTGAGTGTAGTGGGTACTTTTTACGTGCCACCAGCTCAGGGGCCAGACGAGGCTGGCAACGGCCACAATCGGATGGTGCATTTTACGTGCCACCGGCACGGAGGCCAGTCAGGGCAGCGCTGGCAATGGCCATGTTCGGATGGTTCTCTTACGTACCATTGGCAGTGGTTTCACAGCTACAATTTCCATTGATGTTGATCGATTCGATTTATTGTCATTGCTCCGATTTCATTGCCAATACCATCTATTTAGTTTAAAATGCAGTAAAAATAAGGGGTCGGTGGGGCCCTAATTAGGTGGCCCTTAAAATAATAGAGCCTCTTAGGACATTCCCTGGGATTAGGGCAGATGCTGGTTTGAGGACAAGTTAACGAACATAAAAACATAATGGACAGAGAAACATCACTCTAATTGATATTTATATATATATTCTTTTATTCTTTTACTTGTTACAGTCGTTTGACTGTGACCATGCTGGAGCACCACCTTTAGTTGAGCAAATCGACCCCAGGACTTATTCTTTGTAAGCCTAGTACATATTCTATCGGTCACTTTTTGCCAAACCACTAAGTTATGTGGATGTAAAAACACCAGCATTGGTTGTTAAGTGATGTTGGGCGGGGGGGACAAACACACACATACACATATATACGATAGGCTTCTTTCAGTTTCCGTCTACCAAATCCACTTTGGTCGGCACTTGCTCAAGGTGCTACACAGTGGGACTGAACCCAGAACCATGTGGTTGGTAAGAAAGCTACTTACTACACTCCTTTATAGTACTTATTCTATCGGTCACTTTTTGCCAAATCGCTAAGTTATGGGGATGTAAACACACCAGCATCGGTTGTCAAGCGATGTTGGGCGGGGGGGCAAACACACACACATACACATATATACAATAGGCTTCTTTCAGTTTCCGTCAACCAAATCCACTTTGGTCGGCACTTGCTCAAGGTGCTACACAGTGGGACTGAACCCAGAACCATGTGGTTGGTAAGAAAGCTACTTACCACACTCCTTTTTTACTTTTTTATTACATTACCTAGTAATGCTCCTAGGTCTCACCGAGTTGTATTACTTTTTAAAAGGTGGTGCTCCAGCATGGCCTCAGGCAAATGACTGAAACAAGTAAAAGGATATAGCTAGCTTCCTGTAACTCTCTTCTGTTGTTGATATTTGGTTTCCTTTGGCATATGAAGATGGCCTCAGAGATTCTATCATCATCATCATTGTTTGACCGTGGTCGAGACAATGGAATTTACCATGTTACGCCAGACTTCACGGTCCATCATGGCATTACGGAGGTCCTGTTGCTGGATGCCTGTATCCCTGGAGATTACATCAGGGTAGGAGAGTGTGCGCCCTCTGGTATTGTGAGTAGATGGCTTCCAGAGGAGAAGAGTAGAAATTGCCTCGTTTTCAGGTCTGCAACTATGTCCAGCAAACTGACTCTCCTACCTTTCACAAGAGATGACACAGGTGGTAGTTTCCCATATATTTGCATTTTGGTTGGATGGCGCTTCCACGAGAGATTTTGAGCTCTCATAAGGAGGCGAGTGTAGGTTCCATCCAACCGCCTCTCAAGCTTCTTTGATAACGTCCAGGTTTCTGAGCCATATAGTAGAATTGGTTCAACTGTGGCTTTGAAGATTTCAAGTTTGAAGTCTCTACTTAGATTTGATGACCAGATCTTATGCATGTCATTACAGGCTGACCAGGCCATACCCTTTCTAGTTAGAAAATCTTTTCCAGATGATGATATGTATGACCCAAGATATTTGTAATCAGAAACCATATTTCTAAGGTTACCCCTGTTGCGCTGTGTTACCCCGATGTGTTCTGTGAATTCCCGGGTCAGGCAATTCCGTAGATGTTTCTCCACGGAAGTGTCTGCCTGCATCTGTTCCTTTACTCTTTACTTGTTTACAGTCATTTGACTGCGGCCATGCTGGAGCACCGCCTTTATATTTCTTTACTACCCAGAAGGGGCTAAACACAGAGGGGACAAACAAGAACGGATAAAGGGATTAAGTCGATTCCATCGACCCCAGTGTGTAACTGGTACTTAATTTATCGACCCTGAAAGGATGAAAGGCAAAGTCAACCTCAGCGGAATTTGAACTCAGAACGTAACGGCAAACAAAATATGGCTTCGCATTTCGCCCGGTGTGCTACCGTTTCTGCCAGCTCGCCGCCTTTAATCGAGCAACTCGACCCCGGGACTTATTCTTTTGTAAGCCCAGTACTTATTCTATCGGTCTCTTTTGCTGAACCGCTAAGTTACGGGGACATAAACACACCAGCATCGGTTGTCAAGCAATGCTAGGGCACAAACACAGACACACAAACACACACACATACATATATATACATATATACGACGGGCTTCTTTCAGTTTCCGTCTACCAAATCCACTCACAAGGCTTTGGTCGGCCCGAGGCTATAGTAGAAGACACTTGCCCAAGGTGCCACACAGTGGGACTGAACCCAGAACCATGTGGTTGGTTAGCAAGCTACTTACCACACAGCCACTCCTACGCCTATACATATATATATATTTTTTTTATTATACATACATATATGTCTTTCAGTTTCCGTCAACCAAATCCACTCACAAGGCTTTGGTTGGCCCGAGGCTATAGTAGAAGACACTTGCCCAAGGTGCCAAGCAGTGGGACTGAACCCAGAACCATGTGGTTGGTAAACAAGCTACTTACCACACAGCCACTCCTGCGCCTATGCGTATATGCAGTTTTCTTGTTGTGCTTCTTATGTAGGATGGGCCACATCTGCCACAGAAGATCTCGTATACACCATAGGGCTAGCAGTGACCTTCATGGGGCAGTATGCCGAAGGACATCGCTTTGTTTACTTCTCAAGTTGTGATATTTGTGTTTTCATGACCACATGTATGCTGTGTTGTTGTTGTTTGTTCTTTCTCGAGCCATGACTGGCTCATAAGGGCCAGCTTCCTGGTTTCATTAGCATATAGGTTCCCCAGCTGGATGGGACGCCGGTCCGTCGCAAGTGAGCTGCTAGATGTGAAAGGAAAGAGTGAGAGAAAGTTTGGAAACACTTCCTCCTGTCTCCCACCACATTCTCTCCCAAATTTGTTTATTAAAATATTTTTTTTGCCAAAATCCCCGTTTTCGGATATGGCGGTTCCGGAAAATTGCCAAAAATCGGCATTGTGAAAATTCCCCCCTCTCCCCCCAACTTCTTCAGTTTTGACTTTTTTCCGCAGCACTAACCCTAAAACACTAAAACCCTAATCTTAACCCTACCCTAAAACCCTAACCTTAAAATCCTAATCCTAATCCTAACCTTAACCCTAAGCCTAAAACCATAACCGTAACCCTAACCCTGACCCTAAAACCCTAAAACCCTAACCCTAACTCTAACCCTAACTCTAACCCGAACCCTAGCCCTAAAACCGTAACCTTAACCATAACCCTAACCCTAAAACCCTAAAACCCTAACCCTAACCCTAAACCTAAAACCCTAACCCTAAAACCCTAACCATAACCGTAACCCTAACCCTAAAACCCTAACCGTAACCGTAACCATAACCCTTAAACCCTAACCCTAACCCTAACCCCCTAACCCTAACCCTAAAACCCTAACCCTAAAACCCTAACCCTAACCCTAACCCTAAAACTGAAACCGTATGTACAGAAACGTTTTGAAATTTTTGTCCGAATCCTGATGTCCATATTTTTCTGCATATTTTGAGAAGAAAAAACTTCTGAAAAAAGTTAAAAATAAAGGAAATGGGGGTGGGGAGGTGTTAATTTAGAAATGTCGATTTTTGCCAATTTTTTTGCAGATTCGTATTCCCCGTAGCCGAAAAGGGTGGTTTGGGTGGGTGTGGGTGTGGGAAGTCTTGCCGAAAGTTGCGACGAAAGTGTCAGCAGAAGTTTCTGCTGGAATTGCGTGGAGCTTAGGTGTTTCACTCATAAACACACACATCGCCCGGTCTGAGATTCGAACCCACGATCCCTCAACCGCGAGCCCACTGCTCTTACCACTAGGCCATATGCCTCCACTGTGTGTGCTGCAGACTGCAATTTTTGTCATGGACAGGAAGTTGGAAGAACGTGAAATTTTGCACTAAACTTGGGAAGTCTGCTACAGAGACATTGAGCATGCTTTGACGAGCTAACGGGGATGAGGGAATGGGTCGTACGCAATGTTTCCAATGGCACAGGTCACTTCAAAATCGGAAGAATGTCCCTGGAAGACCAGCCACGAGCCTCACCCCCGGAAATGCGGAAAAAATTCACCAGGAGTGGCTGTGTGGTAAGTAGCTTGTTTACCAACCGCATGGTTCCTGGTTCAGTCCCACTGCGTGGCACCTTGGGCAAGTGTCTTCTGTTATAGCCTCAGCCCAACCAAAGCCTTGTGAGTAGATTTGGTAGACGGAAACTGAAAGAAGCCCGTCGTATATATGTATATATAGACGACGAGCTGGCAGAAACGTTAGCATGCCGGGCGAAATGCGTAGCCGTATTTTGTCTGCTGTTACGTTCTGAGTTCGAATTCCGCCGAGGTCGACTTTGCCTTTCATCCTTTCGGGGTCGATTAAATAAGTACCAGTTACACACTGGAGTCGATATAATCAACTTAATCCGTTTGTCTGTCTTTGTTTGTCCTCTCTGTGTTTAGCTCCTTGTGGGTAGTAAAGAAATAGGTATTTCGTCTGCCTTTACATTCTGAGTTCAAATTCCGCCGAGGTCAACTTTGCCTTTCATCTTTTCAGGGTCGATTAAATAAGTACCAGTTACGCACTGGGGTCAATATAATTGACTTAATCCGTTTGTCTCCTCTGTGTTTAGCCCCTTGTGGGTAGTAAAGAAATAGGTATTTCGTCTGCCGTTACGTTCTGAGTTCAAATTCCGCCGAGGTCAACTTTGCCTTTCATCCTTTCAGGATCGATTAAATAAGTACCAGTTACGCACTGGGGTTGATATAATCGACTTAATCCATTTGTCTGTCCTTGTTTGTCCCCTCTATGTGTAGCCCCTTGTGGGTAGTAGGGAAATAGGTATCGCTTCTGTACCTGCCCTGTTCATCAGATTTAACAGCTACGGGTTTCCATCTTATCCCCAAGATGAAACTGCAGCTGAAAGGCCACCGTTTTAACACTGTTGCCGAGATCAAGAGCGAATCGTAGAAGGACATCGACTCGCTTACGGAAAACAACTTCCAGGCCAGATTTGAAAACTAGCAGGACCGCTACTTCGAAGGAGATCATCATCGTCATCATCATCATCGTTTAACGTCTGCTTTCCATGCTAGCATGGGTTGGACGATTTGACTGAGGGCTGGCAAACCAGATGGCTGCACCAGGCTCCAATCTGATCTGGCAGAGTTTCTACAGCTGGATGCCCTTCCAAACGTCAACCAGTCCAAGAGTGTAGTGGGTGCTTTTACATGCCGCCGGCACGGGAGCCTTTGCCTTTCATCCTTTCGGGGTCGATTAAATAAGTACCAGTTACGCACTGGGGTTGATATAATCGACTTAATCTGTTTGTCTGTCCTTGTTTGTCCGCTCTGTGTTTAGCCCCTTGTGGGTAGTAAAGAAATAGGTACTTGCAACGACCTCGCTCGAATCTTTTTACACATGCCACTGGCACAGGTGCCAGTAAGGCGGCGCTGGTAATGATCACACTCAAATGGCACCTTTTACGTGCCACCAGCACAGAAGCCAGTTAGCCGCTCAGGCAATGATCATGCTCGGATGGTGCTCTTGGCACCCTACTAGCACGGGCACAAGTGCCAGTAAGGCAACGCTGGTAACGATCACACTCAAATGGTGCCCTTTTACGTGCCACTGGCACAGAAGCCGGTTAGCGTCTCTGTCAACGATCACCCTCACGGATGCCAGTCATCGAATTGATTTTGATTTTGATTTCACTTGCCTCAACAGG
>NC_043023.1:7936164-8041164 GCF_006345805.1 Octopus sinensis
AGAGAGGATCCGGCTACTGGAAGCTGAACAAGTCTACTTTGACTTGTGAGGCATACCATAGCCAGATTGAGGAATTAGTACAGAGGGCGTTAATCGGCGCGGTGGTTAATAACCAATGGTGGTTCGCCCTGAAGAGAGCCATTCGTTTTGAGTCTATTAGGTTTAGCCGTCAGCTAAGACTAAATAAGGCCAGAATAGAAGGGCAACTAGTTAAGGACCTAGAGGAGGCATTGAGGTTGGGCAGAAGCAAAACTTGTTATTACACAGTTACGCCTGTGCCTATAGAGATATCCTTTTCTGGATTTTTTTCCGTTTGACTGGCAGTTTTTTCTAGCGGTGTCATATGAAATTGTCACCCATAATTATGACCCTAGTATCGATCTATTGCATTTCAATCTGTTTTAGGGTTAGGGTTAGTTAGGGTTAGGGTTAGGGGTGGGGGAAAGGGTATCTTTTTTCTTCACAAATGTAAATAAACCCAATCTGTTTCTTAAACAAGGGACATATTCATATGGCACAGAATGTTTTCCCCTCAATAGATGTCACTGATTGGTTGAAATTGCCGAAATGCTTGAAATTAAAGTGGAAATATGTTATAACATATAGAATTTTCTCAATAATGCCAAGAAATAAATGATGTTTTATAAACACACTCTACCAGTATACGAAGTTTAAAAGTGTTTAGTTAACTAGAAATTGTGTTGACATGTGTCGTTCAAAAGGAAAAGATCTGAATGTTTTTTACCTCAATGGATGTCATTGATTGGTTGGAACTGCAGAAATTGAAGAAAAAGAACAAAAAATATCTTACAAACTATAGAATTTTCTCAATAAAGCCAAGAGAAAAAGATGTTTTATAAACACATTCTACCAGTATACGAAGTTTAAAATTTTTTAGTTACCTACAAATTATGTTAAAAACTGCCGTTCAAACTGAAAAGATCCCCTTTTGGGGAAGGGGTAATTTTGGCTGCTATTTCTTGCCAACTGAGCAAGAGGGGTCATAGCATAGAAAGACGGGTTACTTGTTGGTTGTTACCACTTCCAAATGGTCGTTGATCTCGGCAGCTCGTCAATGAATTCAGAAATAAAGACAGTTTAGGGAAAAGCAACAAAACGTCTACCAGCATCCATGAGTGACCTACATGGGCTCAAAGCAGCCATCAGCTGACACACATCGTGACAGCTGATTGGTCAAACTGGTTTTGTCGAAGTGACACAAGATAAGGGCAAACAGCACTTGTCTTGCAAGGAAAAAATCATTTTGCAGCCAAATTCTAGTTTAAGCACCTCATATAACTCTATTATTTGTTTCAGTCATTGACTGTGGCCATGCTGGAGCACTGCCTTTAATCGAGCAAATCGACCCCAGGACTTATTCTTTGTAAGCCTAGTACTTATTCTATCGGTGTCTTTTGTCGACCCGCTAAGTATACTCTTTTACTTGTTTCAGTCATTGACTGTGGCCATGCTGGAGCACTGCCTTTAATCGAGCAAATCGACCTCAGGACTTATTCTTTGTAAGCCTAGTACTTATTCTATCGTTCTCTTTCGCCGAACCGCTAAGTTACGGGGATGTAAACACACCAGCATCAGTTGTCAAGTGATGTTGGGGAGACAAACACAGACACACAAACATACACACGCATATATATACATATATATGTATACAGCAGGCTTCTTTCAGTTTCCATCTACCAAATCCACTCACAAGGCTTTGGTTGGCCCGAGGCTTTAGTAGAAGACACTTGCCCAAGGTGCCACACAGTGGGACTGAACCTGGAACCATGTGGTTGGTAAGCAAGCTACTTACCACACATCCTTACGTTCTGAGTTCAAATTCTGCTGAGGTCGAGTTTACATTTCATCTTTTCGGGGTCGATAAATTAAGTACCAGTTATGTTCTGGGGTTCATGTAATTGACTATCCCACTTCCCCATAATTGCTGGCCTTGAGCCAAAATTTGAAATCATTATCAAAAAAAAGGGATGCAAACACACCAGCATTGGTTGTCAAGCAATGTTGGAGGGGACAGACACACACACACACACATATATACATATATATATATACGATGGGCTTCTTTCAGTTTCCGTCTACCAAATCCACTCACAAGGCTTTGGTTGGCCCGAGGCTATAGTAGAAGACACTAGCCCAAGGTGCCACGCAGTGGGACTAAACCCGGAACCATGTGGTTGGTAAACAAGCTACTTACCACACAGCCACTCCTACACCTATATATATACGACAGGCTTCTTTCAGTTTCCGTCTACCAATCCACTCACAAGGGCTTTGGTGGCCTGAGGCTATAGTAGAATACACTTGCCCAAGGTGCCACGCAGTGGGCTGAACCCGAGACCATTGGTTGGTAACAACTACTTACCACACAGCCTGTGAAAAATATTAATATATGTTAGAATGACAAAGACACAAGAAAGGTATCAGGTGGTCATGAGATATGCTAAAAACACCCACTAGTTACCTTCCTCGTTTCTTGGTCACTCTAACACGTATTGATGTCTTTCAATATCTTTCTCCCCATAAGCGCATTTAATTGAATGAGGATGCATCAAAGGGTGGTCCATTTCTAGGATTTAAGCAAAAAATTCAGCCTGTGCTTATTTCAAAAGTTTACTTTTTAAAAAACCGGTGTCATATTAAAATGTCCCTGTTATTTATGAGAAAAAAGATACCCTGTGGCCATAAACTGAGGGGTCACTCGTAAACAGAGCTGGATAACAAAACCGTTCCCTATTTAGTGTCCACCCATTATTATGATCCTAGTATCGATCTATTGCATTTCAATCTGTTTTAGGGTTGGGGGGGTAAGGAGTATCTTTTTTTCTTCAGAACTGTGAATAAACACACAATCTGTTTTCTTAAAACGAATATATAATATGTAACAGGGACATTTTCATATGACGCCGCCATAAAATGTTACGGCAGAAATTGAATTCACCTCAATAGATGTCTTTGATTGGTTGAAATTGCCGAAATGCAAGAAATTAAACAACAAATATGTTACAAACAACAGAATTTTCTCAAGAAAGCCAAGAGAAAAAGATGTTTTATAAACACATTCTACCAGTATACGAAGTTTAAAATTTTTAGTTACCTAGAAATTATTTTAAAAATCTGCCGGTCAAAGTGAAAAGATCCAAAATTCAGGAAAGAGTAGGGGTTTTAGATTTGTTGGGATGGGAATTTAAAAAGTTTTTGAAAAAAAATTGCTCTTTTAATACGTATTAATTCCCGTGTGAACAATCAAAATTTGCAAAAATTTTCTTGTAATTCTAATAGATGCGAAATGCGAAACAAGAAATAAACAACAAATATGTTACAAACAACAGAATTTTCTCAAGAAGCCAAGAGAAAAAAGATGTTTTATAAACACATTCTACCAGTATACGAAGTTTAAAATTTTTAGTTACCTAGAAATTATTTTAAAAATCTGCCGGTCAAAGTGAAAAGATCCAAAATTCAGGAAAGAGTAGGGGTTTTAGGATTTGTTGGGATGGGAATTTAAAAAGTTTTTGAAAAAAATTGCTCTTTTATAATCGTATTAATTCCCGTGTGAACAATACAAATTTGCAAAAATTTTCTTGTAATTCCTAAAAATAATAATTAAAAAAAGGGATCTTTTCGGTTTGAACGGCAGTTTTTTCTTGCGGTGTCATATGAAATTGTCACCCATAATTACGACCCTAGTATCGATCTATTGCATTTCATCTGTTTTAGGGGTAGGGTTAGGGGTGGGGGGAAGGGTCTTTTTTTTCTTCAGAAATGTAAAAAACCCAATCTGTTTCTTAAACGAGGGACATATTCATATGGCACAGAATGTTTTCATCTCAATAGACGTCATTGATTGGTTGAAATTGCAGAAATTGAAGAAAAACAACAAATATCTTAGAAACTATAGAATTTTCTCAATAAAGCCAAGAGAAAAAGATGTTTTATAAACACATTCTAGCAGTATACGAAGTTTAAAAGTGTTTAGTTACCTAGAAATTATGTTAAAAAACTGCCGTTCAAACCGAAAAGATCCTGGTCCATTTCTAGGATTTAAGCAAAAAATTTGGCCTGTGCGTATTTCAAAAGTCTGCTTTTTAAAAAAAATTGGAAAAAGTAGGGGTTTTAGGATTTGTTGGAATGGGAATTTAAAAAGTTTTTGAAAAAATTGCTCTTTTATAATCGTATTATTTCCCGTGTGAACAATACAAATTTGCAAAAATTTTCTTGAAATTCCTAAAAATAATAATTAAAAAAGGGATCTTTTCTGTTTGAACGGCAGTTTTGTCTAGTGGTGTCATATGAAATTGTCACCCATAATTATGATCCTAGTATCGATCTATTGCATTTCAATCTGTTTTAGGGTTAGGGTTAGGGGTGGGGGGAAGGGTATCTTTTTTTATTTTCAGAAATGTAAATAAACCCAATCTGTTTCTTAAACGAGGGACATATTCATATGGCACAGAATGTTTTCACCTCAAATAAACGTCATTGATTGGTTGAAACTGCAGAAATTGAAGAAAAAAACCAACAAATATCTTACAAACTATAGAATTTTCTCAATAAAGCCAAGAGAAAAAGATGCTTTATAAACAAACACATTCTACCAGTATACGAAGTTTAAAAGTGTTTAGTTACGTGGAAATTATTTTTAAAAACTGCCGTTCAAACCGAAAAGATCCAAAAAAAGTTATGAGGTCCTGAAAACTGAATTCCGCCCTTTCTCCTATAGATGCAAGACCCTAAATTTTGAAGAAGTGGACAAGTCGACAACATTGACTCGAGTGCTCAGCTGGAACTTATCTTACCGACCGCGAAAGGATAAAAGGCAAAGTCACCCTCGGCGGAATTTGAACTCAGAACGTACAGAGCTGGAAGAACTGCTGTAGACACTTTGTACGGCGTGCTAACGATTCTGCCAGCTTGCCGATTTTAACAGCTTCCAGCATTGTTCGGCTCCGCTCGGTAACACTCGGCATTTTACGGCGCGTCAAAGAAGAGCAGTAGCAGTCCTCCCCTTCCATCTTATTCAGTTCTCACTGCTATTCTTGCTATAACTCTTTCTCTCTTTTTCTCTCTCACTCTCGCTCTCTCACTGTCTCTCTCTCTCTAGTTCTCTTACTGTCTCTCTCGCTCTCTCACTGTCTCTTTCTCTCTCTTCCTCTCGTTCCCCCCTCTAATTAATTTTCAATACATTTCCTTCTCACTACTCCTCTTTGGCCTTTCATTCTTTTCTTTGACTTCCCCTCTTAATGAATTACTCTCTCAGCACTAAGTATCTTTCTAATTTACTTCTCACGTATATTCTCCGTTACTCTCCCTTACTCTAACTACCACTCTTTTTAAACGCTGTCCTGCTTTAGTTCTAGTCTCTACTTCTCTCTGTCTCTCTTTCACAACTATGTCTTTCTAATCCCCCTCTTACTTACACTGTATATTTTTCACTGTGCCTATCACTCTCTCATAGCTTCCTCCTCTCTTCTTACAGACTGACCTGCTTTCTCTCTTTCTCCCATCTCTTCTCTCGCCCCTTTCTCTTTTTAATTGCTGACCTGCTTTTTCCCCCTCTCTCATACGCTCCATACCTTTCTCTCTAACTACTACTCCTTAACAAATTATCTCTCGATCTAGTCTTTCTAATCCCCCTTCTCCGTATCTTCTATACATATCACTCTAACCACTCCTCATTTATTATCGCATAAATTCTCTTACCCTTTCTCTTTATTTCCTCCCCTTCATACACAGTTCCGTACCCCTCTTACTGTAACTATTAGTCTTTCTAACAAACTTTATGGCCAAACATTCTTTCGCTGTTCAACAGTTAATAAACCTGTTACTCTTTTAAATGTCTGACGGCGAACGACATTACTTTCCACTTAACAACTTTCATTTTCTATACTCTGTTCCACCAATATCGCTCTTTCTCTGTTTTTCGCCTTTGGCAAACACACACTGTCTGTCTGTCTGTTCCGTCCGTCTGTCTATCTATCTATCTATCTATCTTTCTTTCTTTATTTCTTTCTTTCTTTCTTTCTTTCTTTCTATCTGTCTATCTATCTATCTATCTATCTTTCTTTCTATCTGTCTATCTATCTATCTATCTTTCTTTCTATCTATCTTTCTTTCTATCTGTCTATCGATCTATCTATCTGTCTATTTTTCTATCTATCTATCTATCTATCTATCTATCTATCTTTCTCTATCTATCTATCTCATCTATCTATCTATCTATCTATCTATCTATCTATCTATCTATCTATCTATCTATCTCTCTTTCTCTATCTATCTATCTATCTATCTATCTATCTATCTATCTATCTATCTATCTATCTGTCTCTCTGTCTATCATATCTATCTGTCTATCTATCTATTGATTGATCGATCGATCTGTCTATCTTATCTATCCCTCTCCTTCCCCTTCCGCCCTCTCTCACTCATGTGTGTGTGTGTCTGTCTGTCTGTCTGTCTTTTACTCGTTTCAGTCATCAGACTACTAACACGTTGGGTCACCACCCAGAAGAATTTTAGTCAAATAAATCGACGCAATACTTTAAAAAAATTTCTTAAAGCCTGCTACTTATTCTATCGGTTTCTTTAGCCGAACTGCTAAGTTACGGGGACATAAACACACCAACACCGGTTGTCAAGCAGTAGTGGATGAGGACCTCCTGCAGACCCTGATGGGACAAAATCCCATTGTAACTGTTGAGGAACTAGCAGAGGAGCTTGGATTTGGTCATTCAACCATTCATCAACACCTGCGTGCCATTAGAAAATGACCGTCTTTGGTTCCAAGACAAAAGGTGTTCTTCCATCAGGATAATGCTCAGCCACATACAGCAAGGATGACATTCCAAAGTTCCAAAGGCTGCAGCAGCTTGAATGGAAAACGATGCCCCATCCACCATATTCACCAGACATTGCCCCAGCCGGTTATCATTTATTCAGCAGTCTTCAAAATCATTTAGATTCTCTCTTTTACTCTTTCACTTGTTTCAGTCATTTGACTGTGGCCATGCTGGAGCAACGCCTTTAGTCGAGCAAATCGACCCTGGAACTTATTCTTTGTGAGCCCAGTACTTATTCTATCGGTCTCTTTTGCCGAACTGCTAAGTGACGGGGACATTAACACACCAGCATCGGTTGTCAAGCAATGCTAGGGGGACAAACACAGACACAAACACACACATATATATATATACATATATACGACAGGCTTCTTTCAGTTGCCGTCTACCAAATCCACTCACAAGGCATTGGTCGGCCCGGGGCTATAGCAGAAGACACTTGCCCAAGATGCCACGCAGTGGGACTGAACCCGGAACCATGTGGTTGGTTAGCAAGCTACTTACCACACAGCCACTCCTGCGCCTATGGAAAAGATATGAATTCTGTAGATGAGGTCAGAACAGTACTGGAGGAGTATTTTTCATCACAGACAAGTGAATTTTGGAAGAGGGGCCTTGCAAGTCTACCAGATAGATGGAAGAGCATTGTAGAAAATGAAGGAGAGTATATTTTAGATTAAAAAAGAACTTTTTCTTAATTTTCAAAAATGAAAGAAGTATAAAAAAAAAGCATTATTTATGGGGTGACAATATATTTTGGGGTAATTGGTTAAAATGTTCCCTGACCCCTGATTTAAATGGAGTAACTTTACATTAAGGAATGGAATGTTCAATTTACTGCAATTCACACTACCTTATGGTCCCAGCTGACAAAATGGAAAAGGCATTGCTCCCAGAGTGGAGGCGCAATGGCCTAGTGGTTAGGGCAGCGGACTCGCAGTTGGAGGATTGCGGTTTCGATTCCCAGCCCGGGTGTTGTGTGTGTTTATTGAGCGAAAACACCTGAAAGCTCCACGAGGCTCCAGCAGGGGGTGGTGGTGATCCCTGTTGTACTCTTTCGCCCCAACTTTCTCTCACTCTCTCTTCCTGTTTCTTGAGTAACGCTGCAATGGACTGGCGTCCCCTTCAGCTGGGGGGAACACATATGCCACAGAAACCGGGAAACCAGGCCCATGAGCATGGCTAGGCTTGTAAAGGGTGACAACGATTGCTCCCAGAGGATGGTGAGGGAGATGCACTGGAACAGCCACTGACTCATAGGGCCTGTATTTGTGGATAGCCATCTCTGCTCCAGTAGCTTCTTCTTCTTCTTGTTTAACACTAGTTCAGTCGGAGTGGTTGGCATTAGGAAGGGCATCCAGCTGTAGAATCTCTGCCAGATCAGATTGAAGCCTGGCGCAGCCATCTGGTTTGCCAGTCCTCAGTCAAATCGTCCAACCCATGCTAGCATGGAAAGCGGACATTAAATGATGATGATGATGATATATATATATGTATATATATATATATGTATATATATATATATATGTGTATATATATATGTATATATATATAATAGAAATATTAAAATAACTAAGTCTCTCTAAAAGAGAACAGCGGCAGCGTTCCCGGAAAATAATAGTTATCGCCATACTAATATGGCATTCTTATAAAAATAAGAAAAAAGCTGTCCGCTTATTAGCTCCATGAGGCCATCGCCTTAAGTTAGCTATTTGATACACAAACTGTATCCATATAACCTTCGAACAAGGGAGGTCAGTCGCTCCACACTACTTGACCGGCAGCTACAGACGCGTTTCGGAGTATTGCCCCTTTTCAATGCAGCGTAGCCAGCCAGTAGGTGTCGCTTCCGACAATCTCTGTTCGATGGTTTTATTTACCTAGTTTCAGTGGAATACATCCACTTGTTTTCAATAATAGAAATATTAAAATAACTAAGTCTCTCTAAAAGAGAACAGCGGCAGCGTTCCCGGAAAATAATAGTTATCGCCATACTAATATGGCATTCTTATAAAAATAAGAAAAAAGCTGTCCGCTTATTAGCTCCATGAGGCCATCGCCTTAAGTTAGCTATTTGATACACAAACTGTATCCATATAACCTTCGAACAAGGGAGGTCAGTCGCTCCACACTACTTGACCGGCCCGAGACTATAGTAGAAGATACTTGCCCAAGGTGCCACGCAGTGGGACTGAACCCGGAACCATGTGGTTCGTAAGCAAGCTACTTACCACACAGCCACTCCTACGCCTATATATATCATCATTATTATTCAATATCCACTTCTGTGCTTGCATGGCTCTCAATTTATTGAGGCCAATTTCCTGACTAAAGGCCCTTACTATCATCTATATATGCACACATCATATGTATAATATATATGAATGTAAAGTGGTTGGAATTAGGAAGGGTGTCCAGCTACAGAACTATGCCAAGGCAGACACAGGAGCATGATACAGCCTTCAGACTTGTCACCCTGTCAAACCATACAAGCATGGAATGTGAATGTTAAGCGATGATGATACATAAGTTTTATATATATATATATATATATATACATGTGCATTTATAATTATATATGATGAGAATTGAAAAGGGGCAATACTCCGAAACGCGTCTGTAGCTGCCGGTCAAGTAGTGTGGAGCGACTGACCTCCCTTGTTCGAAGGTTATATGGATACAGTTTGTGTATCAAATAGCTAACTTAAGGCGATGGCCTCATGGAGCTAATAAGTGGACAGCTTTTTTCTTATTTTTATAAGAATGCCATATTAGTATGGCGATAACTATTATATATATATGTGTATACACATATACAACCACTAGTTCAGTCGGAGTGGTTGGCATTAGGAAGGGCATCCAGCTGTAGAATCTCTGCCAGATCAAATTGAAGCCTGGCGCAGCCATCTGGTTTGCCAGGCCTCAGTCAAATCGTCCAACCCATGCTAGCATGGAAAGCGGACGTTAAACAATGATGAGGATGATGATGATGAAGACCAAAGAAGGCCCAGTGGTCTCAGCTCTGGAGGCGGTGGCGGGGACTTATTTCCTCATTCGTAATATAAACAAGAATGCAATCAATAAACAAGACTACTGCTGAGTATTTAATGTTGCCTCCATCGTTAATAAATATTCTGTAATGCCATAGTTGTTATTATTAGCTGCTACAGTGGTTGTTATTGCTGTTGTTTAACCCTCGGTCAATCCTGATTCAGTAGACCTATGGTCAAAGATGTTCCAGCTGTGACCATTCCATCTTTCATTCAGACATAGTTTATCTAAGACTACATTATCTAATGTACAGTATAGCAATTAGTGTAAAACTATGATCAAAGACGTTCCAGCTGTGACCATCCCATCTTTTATTCAGACATGGTGTATCTTGAACTACAGTTTAGCAATTAGTGTAAGTGGCTTTAAGTGTTGTTTAACCTCATACCAGTTCTTACCAAGTATGATCAAAGACGTTCCAGCTGTGACCATCCCATCTTTGATTCAGACACAGTGTATCTGGGACTACATTATCTGGTGTGTTTTTAATCTTTTGAAATTGTTGTTTAGCCCCAGGTCAGCTCTGATCCAGCAGATCTATGATCAAAGACGTTCCATTTGTGACCATCCCATCTTTTATTCAGACATGGTGTATCTTGGACTACATAATCCAAAGTACAGTATAGCAATTAGTGTAAGTGGCTTTAAGTGTTGTTTAACCTCATACCAGTTCTTACCCAGTAAACCTATGATCAAAGACGTTCCAGCTGTGACCATCCCATCTTTTATTCAGACATAGTGTATCTGGGACTACATTATCCAAAGTACAGTATAGCAATTAGTGTAAGTGGCTTTAAGTGTTGTTTAACCTCATACCAGTTCTTACCCAGTAAACCTATGATCAAAGACATTCCAGCTGTGACCATCCCATCTTTTATTCAGACATGGTGTATCTAGGACTATATAATCCAAAGTACAGTATAGCAATTAGTGTAAGTGGCTTTAAGTGTTGTTTAACCTCATACCAGTTCTTACCCAGTAGACCTATGATCAAAGACGTTCCAGCTGTGACCATCCCATCTTTTATTCAGACATGGTGTATCTTGGACTACATTATCCAAAGTACAGTATAGCAATTAGTGTAAGTGGCTTTAAGTATTGTTTAACCTCATACCAGTTCTTACCCAGTAAACCTATGATCAAAGACGTTCCAGCTGTGACCATCCCATCTTTTATTCAGACATAGTGTATCTGGGACTACATTATCCAAAGTACAGTATAGCAATTAGTGTAAGTGGCTTTAAGTGTTGTTTAACCTCATACCAGTTCTTACCCAGTAAACCTATGATCAAAGACATTCCAGCTGTGACCATCCCATCTTTTATTCAGACATGGTGTATCTAGGACTATATAATCCAAAGTACAGTATAGCAATTAGTGTAAGTGGCTTTAAGTGTTGTTTAACCTCATACCAGTTCTTACCCAGTAGACCTATGATCAAAGACGTTCCAGCTGTGACCATCCCATCTTTTATTCAGACATGGTGTATCTTGGACTACATTATCCAAAGTACAGTATAGCAATTAGTGTAAGTGGCTTTAAGTATTGTTTAACCTCATACCAGTTCTTACCCAGTAAACCTATGATCAAAGACGTTCCAGCTGTGACCATCCCATCTTTTATTCAGACATAGTGTATCTTGGACTACATAATCCAAAGTACAGTATAGCAATTAGTGTAAGTGGCTTTAAGTGTTGTTTAACCTCATACCAGTTCTTACCCAGTAAACCTATGATCAAAGACATTCCAGCTGTGACCATCCCATCTTTTATTCAGACATGGTGTATCTAGGACTATATAATCCAAAGTACAGTATAGCAATTAGTGTAAGTGGCTTTAAGTGTTGTTTAACCTCATACCAGTTCTTACCCAGTAGACCTATGATCAAAGACGTTCCAGCTGTGACCATCCCATCTTTTATTCAGACATGGTGTATCTTGGACTACATTATCCAAAGTACAGTATAGCAATTAGTGTAAGTGGCTTTAAGTATTGTTTAACCTCATACCAGTTCTTACCCAGTAAACCTATGATCAAAGACGTTCCAGCTGTGACCATCCCATCTTTTATTCAGACATAGTGTATCTGGGACTACATTATCCAAAGTACAGTATAGCAATTAGTGTAAGTGGCTTTAAGTGTTGTTTAACCTCATACCAGTTCTTACCCAGTAAACCTATGATCAAAGACGTTCCAGCTGTGACCATCCCATCTTTTATCAGACATGGTGTATCTAGGACTACATTATCCAAAGTACAGTATAGCAATTAGTGTAAGTGGCTTTAAGTATTGTTTAACCTCATACCAGTTCTTACCCAGTAAACCTATGATCAAAGACGTTCCAGCTGTGACCATCCCATCTTTTATTCAGACATGGTGTATCTTGGACTACATTATCCAAAGTACAGTATAGCAATTAGTGTAAGTGGCTTTAAGTGTTGTTTAACCTCATACCAGTTCTTACCCAGTAAACCTATGATCAAAGACGTTCCAGCTGTGACCATCCCATCTTTTATTCAGACATGGTGTATCTTGGACTACATTATCCAAAGTACAGTATAGCAATTAGTGTAAGTGGCTTTAAGTGTTGTTTAACCTCATACCAGTTCTTACCCAGTAAACCTATGATCAAAGACGTTCCAGCTGTGACCATCCCATCTTTTATCAGACATGGTGTATCTAGGACTACATTATCCAAAGTACAGTATAGCAATTAGTGTAAGTGGCTTTAAGTGTTGTTTAACCTCATACCAGTTCTTACCCAGTAAACCTATGATCAAAGACGTTCCAGCTGTGACCATCCCATCTTTTATTCAGACATGGTGTATCTAGGACTACATAATCTAAAGTACAGTATAGCAATTAGTGTAAGTGGCTTTAAGTGTTGTTTAACCTCATACCAGTTCTTACCCAGTAAATCTATGATCGAAGACGTTCCAGCTGTGACCATCCCATCTTTTATTCAAACTATATCTGAATCAATGTTAGCACACAAGGCAAAATGCTTAGCGGTATTTCGTCTGTCTTTACATTCTGAGTTTAAATTCCTCCGAGGTCAACTTTGCCTTTCATCCTTTTGGGATCGATTAAATAAGTACCATTTACGCACTGGGGGTCAATATAATCGACTTAATCCGTTTGTCTATCCTTGTTTGTCCTCCCTGTATTTAGCCCCTTGTTGGTAGTAAAGAAATAGGTATTTCGTCTGTCACTATGTTCTGGGTTCAAATTCCGCCAAGGTCGACTTTGCCTTTCATCCTTTCGGGGTTGATAAATTAAGTACCAGTTATGCACTGAGGTTGATGTAATCGATTTAATCCATTTGTCTGTCCTTGTTTGTCCCCTCTATTTTTAGCCCCTTGTGGGCAATAAACAAATAAGAATTGTTAGCACTCCAGGCGAAATGCTTATCGGTATTTCATCTGCTGTTACATTCTGAGTTCAAATTCTGCCAAGGTCGACTTTGCCTTTCATCCTTTCGGGGTTGATAAATTAAGTGCCAGTTATGCACTGGGGTTGATGTAATCGACTGAACCCCCTTGTCTGTCCTTGTTTGTCCCCTCTATATTTAGCCCCTTGTGGGCAATAAAGAAATAAATATTTAAGGCAGTGAGCTAGCAGAAACATTAAGCACGCCAGACAAAATATTTAGCGCTTTTTCGTCTGTCTTTACGTTCTGAGTAAATGTAGATTTTTGCCTGTCATCCTTTCGGAGTTGATAAATTAAGTACCAGTTGCATACTGGAGTCGATCTAATCAGCTGGTCCCCACCGCCTCCCCCAAAATTTTGGGCCTTGTGCCTGGAGTAGAAATTATTATCTATTATCAAATCAAAAAAATCAAAAATTCAAATCAGAAAATCAAAAATGAAAAAATCAAAAATCAAAATTGATCAACATGAATGGAAATTGTCGCTGTGATATCAGTGCTGGTGGCACATAAGAGAACCATCCGAATGTGGCCGTTGCCAGTGCCGCCCTGACTGGCTTCCGTGCCGGTGGCACGTAAAAAGCACCATCCGATCGTGGCCGTTGCCAGCCTCACCTGGCCTCCGTGCCGGTGGCACGTAAAAAGCACCATCCAATCGTGGCCGTTGCCAGCCTCGCCTGGCCTCTGTGCCGGTGGCACGTAAAAAGCACCATCCGACCGTGGCCGTTTGCCAGACTTGTCTGGCACCTGTGCAGGTAGCACGTAAAAAGCAGCCACTACACTCATGGAGTGGTTGGCGTTAGGAAGGGCATCCAGCTGTAGAAACATTGCCAGATCAGACTGGGCCTGGTGCAGCCTTCTGGCTTCCCAGACCCCAGTTGCACTGTCCAACCCATGCCAGTATGGAAAGCGGACGCTAAACGATGATGATGATGATGATGATGCGCTGTTTTATCATTTCCACAATTGAAGAAGAGATAGTCCCAAATCTAAAGCACAACTGAAACCCCTGTTAGACAAGCTTCATCAGCCCTTTTACAGCAGTAATCAAATATGTGTCTTTGCTACCCACAAGGGGATAAACACAGAGGAGATTAACAAGGACAGACAGATTAAGTCGATTATATCGACTCCAGTGTGTAACTGGTACTTAATTTATCGACCCCGAAAGGATGAAAGGCAAAGTCGACCTCGGCAGAATTTGAACTCAGAGCGTAACAGCAGACAAAATACTGATAAGCATTTCGCCCAGCAATGCTAACGATTCTGCCAGCTCGCCGCCTTAATAATATAATAATAATATAATATAATAATAATAATAATAATAATAATAATAACAACAATAATAATAATAATAATAATAATAATAATAATAATAATAACAATAACAACAACAACAACAACAACAACAACAATAATAATAATAATAATAATAATAACAATAATAATAATAATGATGATAATAATAATAATAATAATAATAGTAATAATAATAACAATAATAATAATAATAATAATGAAATTATTGTATCCAGTGCTCAGGTGCACCACAACTTGTCAGAAAGTGCGTATAAAGCATATGCAGTAATGTACAAATGTCTGGGAAGTGAACAGTGTATGAGTCAGATACATGCTTGCATGTGTATGGAGGGGAGAAAATCAGGTGTAGTGTTGGCGAATCTCAGGAAGCATGGAAGTTTTGATGGATGCAGTGCTCCGACAACTAACAACTGATGCCGGCAGTTTGTTCCATGCTTCAGCAACTCTTAGTGTGAAAAAATGTTTCCGAAAGTCATGGGAGCTGTGCTGTTTTCTGACTTTGTAAATATGTCCACGGGTGTTAGACAGGTGAAGTTTGAAAAGGTGCTCAGAGTTATTGTTTGTAAGATGGTTAATAATTTTATGGGTGTCTGCCAAGTCAGCTGCCAGTCGTCGGAGTTTCAATGCATCCATGCCCAGGGAAGTAAGGCGTTCAGAATATGGCAAATGCCTAATGGAGGGTATTCTGTTGGTTGCACATCGCTGAACAGCTTTCAGACGATTAATATCCTGGGCAAGATAGGGATTCCCAACAAGTGATGCAAATTCCAGGAGAGGTCTTACCATAGCTGTATTTGCAGTAATCAAATATGTCCACTCAATATTCCATTGCCTTTAACTGCAGAAAACAATTTTATACACCATTCTATCTTTTGTTGAGGAATGTCATGTTTGGAATTATTTTCTGCTGAGAAATGTCAAGTTTATAGAGGCAACATGACTGACAGAAAATACCAGTTCTATTTTTGGAGAAGATATTTAACATCACTGCTAGAATAGTCAGAAAATTAAATTTTACAGTTAAAGGTTTAATACAGTCATCTGAGATTTGAGGGAGATTTTGTTGCTATTTCTAACAAATAACTATTTACATTATTTACATTTGACAGATATTTGTCCTCATCTTGTTTGTTGTTAACACAACATTTTGGCTGATATACCCTCCAGCCTTCATCAGGTGTCTTGGGGAAATTTCGAACCTGGGTTCTCATTCCCAAGGTATTTTTCGATGTTATTATTATTATTATTATTATTATTATTATTATTATTATTATTATTATCATTACTGAGTGTGAGAGCAGTGCATGTCATCAAAGTGGCACTAGGGTAAAATATACGAAGCCCAGTGTACCCGTCACAACCATATGTGCGCAACATGGTGATTTCATATCAAGATAAACAGCACATGACCTTGCAGGTGGGGGCCCAGTTAGAATTTTCTTCTGGTCGAGTAGCCCATCCCACTCAAAAGATCCCTGAATAAGGGTTGTTTAAGGATGTTGAACGAAACACCCATATTTCCGGAGGTAAATTATCCAAACCCCAAAGAATCCCTCTCAACACATGGCTATCATGCACCCCACTACTTCTGCTCGTGATCAGAGATGCACATATCGTCAGTCACTAAGGGACATGCTCAACTGGTTAAGGTCAAACAACTGACAAGCAAATCTGTGGTATTGAACAGAATATTTGCTGTAGCCCATCTTTTATACCAAGACAAAACAATGTACATGATAACACTTCCAATCAGTTAAGATCAGAAGCCATGAGAGCCACTGCCTGGTACTGCATCAGGGAATAACTGGTACTTAATTTATTGACCCTGAAAGGATGAAAGGCAAAGTTGACCTCGGTGGAATTTGAACTCAGAATGTAACAGCAAACGAAATACCATTAAGCATTTCGTCCGGCGTTCTAACATTTCTTATTTCTTTATTGCCCACAAGGGGCTAAACACAGAGGGGACAAACAAGGACAGACAAACAGATTAAGTCGATTACATTTACCCCAGTGTGTTAACTGATACTTAATTTATCGACCTCGAAAGGATGAAAGACAAAGTCGACCTTGGTGGAATTTGAACTCAGAACGTAACGGCAGACAAAATACCGCTAAGCATTTCACCCGGCGTGCTAACATTTCTGCCAGTTCAACGCTTTGTTTGAAGATATTTCTGCTGAGAAATGTCATGTTGAGGCAACATGACTTTCAGAAAATACCAGTTCTATTTTGGGGAAGATATTTAACATCATTACTGATATAACCGTGAAATTTGGCAGTGAAAGGGTTACGCTTTAGCATTTAAACTGTCCCTCTCCAGCCAAAATATTCTACCTTTTTTATGATGAAACTGGCCGCATCCAGTCTCTCATGCTTACTCTACAATGTCATTCTAAAAATAAACAATTGCATCATAGAAGCCTCAAAGCTACAAGATAATACCTGATGAATACAAAACAATGGAAATAAATAGGCATTACATTTGATGAAGTTGTCTGATTGCTAAAGGGTTAAGACATTAATCTCAGATTTAAGAGAAATCTGACTGCTATTTTTAACAAATTAAGGGCTACGTTATTTAATGCAATTAGCCTTTTTTAATGAGGAAATCAGATATGTCTGTAGTGGATCTTGCATGCATGAAGTGGATTTGATCCACCACAGCCAAATTTAAATTAACACTGCAACAGAACTTTTCCCATGATGGAACAATGGTTTTTCTCTGACAGCAGTTTTACATTTTCCAGATGCTTTTAGCTAGGCCATAATAATGTCTTCACCACTTGACCCTTTCTAACCTCTTCTACTTCACCAAAAGCTAGAATAGAGATAACAAGATCACCAACTAAATCTATTGTTCTCAATGATATATCTATCCTTCTGGATAGTTATATAAGCAAGCATACCCCAAGCAAAAATCAGTTAGTCACCAGTCGGTGACAAACACAGTGAAAACGTAGTCTAGCTGACCAGCTAAAGCTTTGGTCAGAGGGAGAAATGAAGTTTACTGTCAGCAGCTTGAGACAACACCCTACAATTCTCACTAGCTTTAATTCTGTTCTCTTACAACATTATTCTATCTGTCTCAGCAATTACTACTAAACAATGAAGAGGACACAAACACAATCTTTACTTCACATGCTTTTAGATTTATCATAACCTACCCGTCGAGGCAACGTATAGTAACGTAACGGTAAATAAATACTTTCTTAAAACTTCATGCATTGTTCAACTTTCACATCTTACAGTAAACACATATGGCAACAAATATATTGTTTACCAATCAATTTCTCCCGTCACAAACTGGTGACCCTCAACTTCAATTAAAAACTTTATTGTTACAAATCCACTTTCTAGCCGTTACATGTCTATTCAATGTTTAGCTAGCCTTAACTGCAGAAAGCAGTTTAATACACCAATATGACTTTTGCTGAGGAACATCATGTTTGAAACTATTTCCTCTTGAGACATACCAAGTTTATTGAAGCAACATGACTTGCAGATAATGCCAATTCTACATTTTGGTAGATACTCTTTACTCTTTTACTTGTTTCAGTTATTTGACTGCGGTCATGCTGGAGCACTGCCTTTAGTCGAGCAAATTGACCCCAGGACTTAAATAATGATAATACTCTCTCTTTTACTTGTTTCAGTCATTTGACTGCTGTCATGCTGGAGCACTGCCTTTAGTCGAGCAAATTGACCCCAGGACTTAAATAATGATAATACTCTCTCTTTTACTTGTTTCAGTCATTTGACTGCGGTCATGCTGGAGCACTGCCTTTAGTCGAGCAAATTGTCCTCAGGACTTAAATAATGATAATACTCTCTCTTTTACTTGTTTCAGTCATTTGACTGCGGCCATGCTGGAGCACTGCCTTTAGTTGAGCAAATTGACCCCAGGACTTAAATAATGATAATACTCTCTCTTTTACTTGTTTCAGTCATATGACTGCGGTCATGCTGGAGCACTGCCTTTAGTCGAGCAAATTGTCCTCAGGACTTAAATAATAATACTCTCTCTTTTACTTGTTTCAGTCATTTGACTGCGGCCATGCTGGAGCACTGCCTTTAGTTGAGCAAATTGACCCCAGGACTTAAATAATGATAATACTCTCTCTTTTACTTGTTTCAGTCATTTGACTGCGGTCATGCTGGAGCACTGCCATTAGTCGAGCAAATTGTCCTCAGGACTTAAATAATGATAATACTCTCTCTTTTACTTGTTTCAGTCATTTGACAGCGGTCATGCTGGAGCACTGCCTTTAGTCGAGCAAATTGTCCTCAGGACTTAAATAATGATAATACTCTCTCTTTTACTTGTTTCAGTCATTTGACTGCGGTCATGCTGGAGCACTGCCTTTAGTTGAGCAAATTGTCCTCAGGACTTAAATAATGATAATACTCTCTCTTTTACTTGTTTCAGTCATTTGACTGCGGCCATGCTGGAGCACTGCCTTTAGTTGAGCAAATTGACCCCAGGACTTAAATAATGATAATACTCTCTCTTTTACTTGTTTCAGTCATTTGACTGCGGTCATGCTGGAGCACTGCCATTAGTCGAGCAAATTGTCCTCAGGACTTAAATAATGATAATACTCTCTCTTTTACTTGTTTCAGTCATTTGACAGCGGTCATGCTGGAGCACTGCCTTTAGTCGAGCAAATTGTCCTCAGGACTTAAATAATGATAATACTCTCTCTTTTACTTGTTTCAGTCATTTGACAGCGGTCATGCTGGAGCACTGCCTTTAGTTGAGCAAATTGACCCCAGGACTTAAATAATGATAATACTCTCTCTTTTACTTGTTTCAGTCATTTGACTGCGGTCATGCTGGAGCACTGCCATTAGTCGAGCAAATTGTCCTCAGGACTTAAATAATGATAATACTCTCTCTTTTACTTGTTTCAGTCATTTGACAGCGGTCATGCTGGAGCACTGCCTTTAGTCGAGCAAATTGTCCTCAGGACTTAAATAATGATAATACTCTCTCTTTTACTTGTTTCAGTCATTTGACTGCGGTCATGCTGGAGCACTGCCTTTAGTTGAGCAAATTGTCCTCAGGACTTAAATAATGATAATACTCTCTCTTTTACTTGTTTCAGTTATTTGACAGCGGTCATGCTGGAGCACTGCCATTAGTCGAGCAAATTGTCCTCAGGACTTAAATAATGATAATACTCTCTCTTTTACTTGTTTCAGTCATTTGACTGCGGTCATGCTGGAGCACTGCCTTTAGTTGAGCAAATTGACCCCAGGACTTAAATAATGATAATACTCTCTCTTTTACTTGTTTCAGTTATTTGACAGCGGTCATGCTGGAGCACTGCCATTAGTCGAGCAAATTGTCCTCAGGACTTAAATAATGATAATACTCTCTCTTTTACTTGTTTCAGTCATTTGACTGCGGTCATGCTGGAGCACTGCCTTTAGTTGAGCAAATTGTCCTCAGGACTTAAATAATGATAATACTCTCTCTTTTACTTGTTTCAGTTATTTGACAGCGGTCATGCTGGAGCACTGCCATTAGTCGAGCAAATTGTCCTCAGGACTTAAATAATGATAATACTCTCTCTTTTACTTGTTTCAGTCATTTGACTGCGGTCATGCTGGAGCACTGCCTTTAGTTGAGCAAATTGACCCCAGGACTTAAATAATGATAATACTCTCTCTTTTACTTGTTTCAGTTATTTGACAGCGGTCATGCTGGAGCACTGCCATTAGTCGAGCAAATTGTCCTCAGGACTTAAATAATGATAATACTCTCTCTTTTACTTGTTTCAGTCATTTGACTGCGGTCATGCTGGAGCACTGCCTTTAGTTGAGCAAATTGACCCCAGGACTTAAATAATGATAATACTCTCTCTTTTACTTGTTTCAGTTATTTGACAGCGGTCATGCTGGAGCACTGCCATTAGTCGAGCAAATTGTCCTCAGGACTTAAATAATGATAATACTCTCTCTTTTACTTGTTTCAGTCATTTGACAGCGGCCATGCTGGAGCACTGCCTTTAGTCGAGCAAATTGTCCTCAGGACTTAAAAAAATGATAATACTCTCTCTTTTACTTGTTTCAGTCATTTGACAGCGGCCATGCTGGAGCACTGCCTTTAGTCGAGCAAATTGTCCTCAGGACTTAAATAATGATAATACTCTCTCTTTTACTGGTTTCAGTCATTTGACTGCAGCCATGCTGGAGCACTGCCTTTAGTCGAGCAAATTGTCCTCAGGACTTAAATAATGATAATACTCTCTCTTTTACTTGTTTCAGTCATTTGACAGCGGCCATGCTGGAGCACTGCCTTTAGTCGAGCAAATTGTCCTCAGGACTTAAATAATGATAATACTCTCTCTTTTACTTGTTTCAGTCATTTGACTGCGGCCATGCTGGAGCACTGCCTTTAGTCGAGCAAATTGTCCTCAGGACTTAAATAATGATAATACTCTCTCTTTTACTTGTTTCAGTCATTTGACTGCGGTCATGCTGGAGCACTGCCTTTAGTCGAGCAAATTGTCCTCAGGACTTAAATAATGATAATACTCTCTCTTTTACTTGTTTCAGTCATTTGACAGCGGCCATGCTGGAGCACTGCCTTTAGTCGAGCAAATTGTCCTCAGGACTTAAATAATGATAATACTCTCTCTTTTACTTGTTTCAGTCATTTGACAGCGGCCATGCTGGAGCACTGCCTTTAGTCGAGCAAATTGTCCTCAGGACTTAAATAATGATAATACTCTCTCTTTTACTTGTTTCAGTCATTTGACTGCGGTCATGCTGGAGCACTGCCTTTAGTCGAGCAAATTGTCCTCAGGACTTAAATAATGATAATACTCTCTCTTTTACTTGTTTCAGTCATTTGACTGCGGTCATGCTAGAGCACTGCCTTTAGTCGAGCAAATTGTCCTCAGGACTTAAATAATGATAATACTCTCTCTTTTACTTGTTTCAGTCATTTGACTGCGGTCATGCTGGAGCACCGCCTTTAGTTGAGCAAATTGACTCCAAGACTTAAATAATGAAAATACTCTCTCTTTTACTTGTTTCAGTCATTTGACTGCGGTCATGCTGGAGCACTGCCTTTAGTCGAGCAAATTGTCCTCAGGACTTAAATAATGATAATACTCTCTCTTTTACTTGTTTCAGTCATTTGACTGCGGTCATGCTAGAGCACTGCCTTTAGTCGAGCAAATTGTCCTCAGGACTTAAATAATGATAATACTCTCTCTTTTACTTGTTTCAGTCATTTGACTGCGGTCATGCTGGAGCACCGCCTTTAGTTGAGCAAATTGACTCCAAGACTTAAATAATGAAAATACTCTCTCTTTTACTGGTTTCAGTCATTTGACTGCGGCCATGCTGGAGCACTGCCTTTAGTCGAGCAAATTGTCCTCAGGACTTAAATAATGATAATACTCTCTCTTTTACTTGTTTCAGTCATTTGACTGCGGCCATGCTGGAGCACCGCCTTTAGTCGAGCAAATCGACCCCAGGACTTATTCTTTGTAAGCCTAGTACTTATTCTATCAGTCTATTTTGCCAAACCGCTAAGTTACAGGGACGTAAACACACCAGCATCAGTTGTCAAGCAATGTTGGAGGGACAAACACAGACACACACACATACATATATACACATATACGATGGGCTTCTTTCAGTTTCCGTCTACCAAATCCACTCACAAGGCTTTGGTCGGCCTGAGGCTATAGCAGAAGACACTTGCCCATGGTGCCACACAGTGGGGCTGAACCCAGAACCATGTGGTTGGTAAGCAAGCTACTTACCACACAGCCACTCTTTATTAGAATAACCATGAAAATTAATTTTGCATTGTAAAAGTTAACCTTGGATTCGAGTGAGATTTGGCTGCTATTTTTAACAAATTAAGGACTACATTATTTAATATAATTGTCTTTTTTACTGCTGAAATCAGTTTTATCCAATCAAAATTTCATTACCCTTAACTGCAGAAAGTAGTTTTATATTTCAATGTCCCTTTAGTTGAGGAATGTTTTATGTGAAACTGTTTTCCCTTGAATTAGAAAATACTAAACCTATCAAAATCAGTTCGATGACTGGCATCCATGCTAGCGGGGTGCAAAGAACACCATACGAGTGATCATTGACTGAGCGACTATTCGAGTATGATCGTTACCAGCGTCGCCTTACTTGTACTTATGCCTGGGCTCGTAGGGTGCCAAGAGCACCATCCAATCGTGATCGTTGCCAGAGCAGCCAGCTCGCTTCTGTGCCGGTGGCACGTAAAAGGGCACCATTCGAGCATGATCGTTACCAACATCACTTCACTGGCACCTGTGCCGGTGGCACGTGTAAAAAGATTCGAGCGAGGTCGTTGCCAGTACCACCTGACTGGCCCCCATGCTGGTGGTACATAAAAAACACCCACTACACTCTCGGAGTGGTTGGCATTAGGAAGGGCATCTAGCTGTAGAAACTCTACCAGATCAAGATTGGGGCCTGGAGCAGCCATCTGGCTCGCCAGCCCTCAGTCAAAATCGTCCAACCCATGCTAGCATGAAAAGCGGACGTTAAACGATGATGATGATATACAACAGAAAATTTAGTATACAGGTGAAGAGTAACGTCAGAAGGAAATTTGCACTTCAGTGGTGTTTCGAATCCGGACACCCAGTGCCGCCTTACTGGCTCCTGTGCCGGTGGCTTGTAAAAAGAACCATTCGAGCGTGGTCGATGCTAGTTCCGCCTGACTGGCTCCCATGTCGGTGGCACCTAAAAAGCACTTGTTATACTCTCAGAGTGGTTGGCATTAGGAAGGGCATCCAGCCGTTGAGACCCTGCCAGATCAGACTGGAGCCTGATGCAGCCTCCTGGCTCCCCAGCCCTCAGTCAAACGGTCCAACCCATGCTAGCATGGAAAGCGGACGTTAAACGATGATGATGATGATGATGATTCTTTTGTTGATATTTATTATCATTACTGGAACAACAATTTACATTACTCTTTACTCTTTCAGGATCTTTCCCTTTTGAACGGCACTTTTCAACACAATTTCTAGTGAATTAAACACTTTTAAACTTCGTATACTGGTAGAATGTGTCAAAATAAAACATCTTTTCTCTTGGCTTTCTTGAGAAAATTGTAATTTGTTTGTTTAACGTAGTTTAATTCTTCGAATTTTAATCAATCCTATGCTCTCTTTTGAGCTAAAATCATTTGCTGCATCTAAAACTGAGACAACACCCTCACCCACACCCTAAACCTCCCCCTAACCCTAATCCTAACCCTAAATTTTTTTTCTTAATTGTTAAATTAATTTAATTGTTACGCATGTAAAAAAAACTAAAGCAATGGAATTAAATTAATTTAACAATTAAGAAAAAAAAATTAGGGTTGAGGGGAGGTTTAGGGTTAGTTACAGGATGTTGTCTCAATGGAGGTAATCGATTGGTTAAAATTAGTTACAGGATGTTGTCTCAATGGAGGTAATCGATTGGTTAAAATTGCCGAAATGCTCGGATTTTCAGACGAAATATCTTACAAACTATAGAATTTTCTCAATAAAACCAAGAGAAAATGATGTTTCATAAACACATTCTACCAGTATACGAAGTTTAAAACTTTTTAGTTACCTAGAAATTATGTTACAAACTGCCGTTCAAAAGGAAAAGATCCCTCTTTTACTCTGGTGGAATGTGAACTCAGAACATAAAGACAGAAGAAATACCGTTTAGTATTTTCTCCGACCTGTAAACCATCCTACCAGCTTGCAGCTTTAATATATTTTCTGCTATAGATATGAGGCCTGAAATTTTGGAGGTTGATTACATCAACCCCAGGGTATTATTTATTTATTTCACCCACACGATTTTCACTAAGAAAAAAAAAAACAACTCGGATTCTTTGCATGAAATCTGCCCGAAGTCAGAACGCCATGATAGATCGTTAGCTCCTACATGCATTTTTTTCTCTCCTTGTTTTATGTGTATCTTTCTGTCGAAGAGCGTAGGCTTGAAACGTAAAAGGCTTGTTCTATTTCTATTCCTGAGCGCCATACTAATACATTTGTTTGTTTGTACTCCACCTGATTTCGTCTTTTGTTTATTTTCGTAAACCTTCCCGTTATGAAACCAAATACCCTGACCTCCTAATATACCGCTAACTCCTTATTTTTGTTCGGAAGAAAACGGGTAGGTGGGAAACCGAACCCCACCCCCATATCCCAGAATCATTGGAAATTTTTTTTTCATTGACTGAATTCTGGTGACCTCCTAATACGCTACAAAACCCATTTTGGGTCCGGAAAATGGGGTGGGTGGGGTGGAACCCTTGGAAATTTGACCCCTACCTCCATTTTCAAATATTCTTTGCTTTTTCTTTTTTTACCCATGATTTTACTCTTTTACTTGTTTCAGTTATTTGACTGTGGCCATGCTGGAGCACCGCCTTTAGTCGAGCAAATCGACACTAGGACTTATTCTTTGTAAGCCCAGTACTTATTCTATCGATCTCTTTTAACGAACCGTTCAGTTATGGTGACGTAAACACACCCACATCGGTTGTCAAACGATGTTGGAGGGACAAACACAGACACACACACATATATATATATACATATACATGTATACAGCGGGCTTCTTTCAGTTTCCGTCATCCAAATCCACTCACAAGGCTTTGGTCGACCTAAGGCTATCGTAGAAGACACTTGCCCAATGTACCACGCAGTGGGACTGAACCCGGAACCATGTGGTTGGTAGATAACATTTTGCAGAAATACGTTTTCAAGAGAGTGTAGATTACATTCGATTGAAAATTCAAAGAAGTTTGAAAAGAATAAGTGAAGATGCAGAGGTTATAGAAGTTAGTGATAACGAAGTGAGGAGAGGTAGACGATGAATTCATCTTTCCACCCACCCCTTTTTTTTTTCCGAACAAAAATAAGGGGTTTGCAGCATATTATGAAATCAGGGTACTTGATTCCAGGCAAAATATCCAAGGTTTTTTTTTTTCTTTCATAGTGAAAATCGTGCTGGTGAAAAGATCAATGGGGGTGGATGGATGAAATTTCCGGGGCTTCGACTTCTCCCCACCCCGTTTCCCGGACCCCAAAATGGGTTTTGTAGCATATTAGGAGGTCCCCGGAATTCATTCAACGAAAAAAAAAAAAAATTCCAATGATCCCGGGATGGGGGGGGGGGGTCCGACCCACCCCGTTTTTTCCGAACAAAAAAAAGGGGTTTGCAGCATATTAGGGGGCCAGGGTATTCGATTCCCAGCAAAAAAATTCGGGGTTTTTTTTTGGGGGGGGGGGGGTTAGTGAAAATCGTGCGAGGGAAAGGATCAAAATTTATCGACCCCAGTGCTCAACTGGTACTTATTTTACTGAAAGGATGACCTGCAAAGTCGTCCTCTACGGAATTTGAACTCAGACCGTATACAACTAAAATGTATACGACAAAATAAAGCTGCGACGGAAAAATAAATGGGTCAAGGGACGTAATAATGTAGGATTGATGATAATGGTTATTTCCCTTGCGTTAACGTAATGTCTGAGAAGACGGCTACAGAGATACCTCGTTTATCGCGGGAGATTGGTTCCGAGACCGGCCGCGATAACTGAATTTCCGCGAAGTAGGGACACCATATTTACAGTATTTATTTAACGAGTATTTGGACTTTTAAAACGGATCTTTTCGGTTTGAACGGCAGTTTTTTATAGCGGTGTCATATGAAATTGTCACCCATAATTATGACCCTAGAATCGATCTATATTGCATTTCAATCTCTTTTAGGGTTAGGGGTGGAGGAAGGGTATCTTTTTTTCTTCAAAAATGTAAATAAACCCAATCTATTTCTTAAACGAGGGACATATTCATACGGCACAGAATGTTGTGTTTTTTTACCTCAATGGACGTCATTGATTGGTTGAAATTGCAGAAATTGAAGAAAAAAAACCCAACAAATATCTTACAAACTATCGAATTTTCTCAATAAAGCCAAGAGAAAAAGATGTTTTATAAACACATTCTACCACTATACGAAGTTTAAAAGTGTTTAGTTACTGCCGTTCAAACCGAAAAGATCCAAAAATTGTTTTTAGCTTTTCTTATTTCCCCATGATAGTATGAATTCCAGTATGTACAATACAAATGGAGTGCTTAAGGATGAAATGCAGAGTCGACCACAGCAGAATTTCAACTCAGAACAAAAAGACGGAAGAAATACCTATTTCTTTACTACCCACAAGGGGCTAAACATAGAGGGGACAAACAAGGACAGACAAACGGATTAAGTCGATTACATCGACCCCAGTGCGTAACTGGTACTTAATTTATCGACCCCGAAAGGATGAAAGGCAAAGTCGACCACGGCGGAATTTGAACTCAGAACGTAAAGACAGACGAAATACCTATTTCTTTACTACCCATAAGGGGCTAAACACAGAGGGGACAAACAAGAACAGACAAACAGATTAAGTCGATTATATTTAATCGACCCCGAAAGGATAAAAGGCAAAGTCGACCTAGGCGGAATTTGAACTCAGAACATAACGGCAGAAATACCGGCGTGCTAACGAATCTAGTTGCTCGCCGCCTCCCCCCTCTCTCTATAACACCACTTGCTCGACTGCTACCCCTTTTGTACTTCATTCTCTCTTTCCGCTACTCTTTTTGTAAGCTCTATCTTTCTTATCCCCTCCCTTAAAGCTCCTATGCAACTCTACCTCTCACTGCTACTCTAATTCTCTTTGTCTTCTATATCATTACCCTCCTTTTCCTTCTTGAATGTAATACCACTCCTGCCACTCCGCTTGTATTTTCATTCTTTCTCATTCACCCTGTCATAGTTCTTATGTAATCTTCCTCTAACTGCTACTCTTTCATTCTCTCTCTCTTTCTCCGTCCTTCTTTTCTCTCTTCCTCACTATGACACTAACAGCACGTTCCTCTAACTGCTACTCTTTAATTCTCTCTCTCTTCAATATTATTCTTTCCTCCCCCCTTTAATACAATACTCTCCTCCTACTGCTATATGGTGTCTCTTTACTCGACCTCTCATAATCCTTATGTAATATGACGCTAGCTGCTACTCTTTCTTTCTCTGTCTTTGCTCCCTCTCTATCCTTTACTGCTGGAATGCTTCTCTCACTCTCACTATATAGCAGTACCTCTTACTGTTACTCTTTCGTCTCTCTCTCTCTCTCTCTCTCTCTCTCTCTGTGTATCTTTCGACTCCTCCGCCTTCTATTCTCTGCATGGCCGCTTCAAATAGCGAGTATGAGCAGCAAATCTTGTTAAATTTCTTCGAAACACTGCAAGATTTTGAAATTTTTACCATATTATTTTTTTTTTAAATGTAATTTATATGTAGTTTCCCACGTTGAAAACGAAAATCATATTTGTTTTCTTTTTTCTAGATAATAATAAAAAAAAAAGTTACAAGCATTACAAAATATGTAATTTTAACCAATCGAATGCCTTTATTGCCAGATATGCCGGACTTCGTGACTTTTTGTCCCCATGGGAACAGCACACACGCGAAACCTTTACATGGTCTCTCGACCCGCTAGAAATAACAGCCAAATCTTCCTTTACCTCAGTGGCTCTCATACATATTTTTGCCTATGGACCCTCCTTCGATTTCCATTTTAGGATCTCTTCGGTTTGAACGGCAGTTTTTTCTAGCGGTGTCATATGAAATTGTTACCCATAATTATGACCCTAGTATCGATCTATTGCATTTCAATCTGTTTAAGGTTGAGGTTAGGGCTGGGGGGAAGGGTATATTTTTTTCTTCACAAATGTAAATAAACTCAATGTGTTTCTTAAACGAGGGACATATTCATACGGCACAGAATGTTTTCACCTCAATAGACGCCATTGATTGGTTGAAATTGCAGAACTTGAAGAAAAAATACAAACAAATATCTTACAAACTATAGAATTTGCACAATAAAGCCAAGAGAAAAAGATGTTTTATAAACACATTCTACCAGTATACGAAGTTTAAAAGTGTTTAGTTACGTGGAAATTATTTTTAAAAACTACCGTTCAAACCGAAAAGGTCCAAATTTTCTTAAAATCATAGCCTTCCGTCATAAAAAATATCGCCCGTTTTCGGCGTAACAAAAACCGTAACCCTAAACATCGGGGGTACGTATTCTTTACTTTCGCCCCTTCCGGTAATACAGTCCTTGTCTTTCTAGAAAACAGAATTACTAGGAGTTGGTTCCCAGTCCCTTCTAGTCGTTTCATACGCCATGCAGGGAATACGGGGACTGCATTCTACCGATCCCCCACCACAGTCGCAGGTGAGGCGTGCTAGTTACCTATTTCTTTATTACCCACAAGGGGCTAAACACAGAGGGGACAAACAAGGACAGACATAGGTATTAAGTCGATTACATCGACCCCAGTGCGTAACTGGTACTTAATTTATCGACCCCGAAAGGATGAAAGGCAAAGGGACCCTTACGGGTGCTACCACTCCGGGCCAGAGTAGGACATAGGAACAATAGTAGCTTGAGGTGGTTCCACATTCCTCAAACCCTGAAACCAGGGCCGGAGGGTCCCACTGCCGGAAGTAGTCTAGTGCGATCCTTCGGTATAGGTACCGTAAGTGGCTTTCTTTACATTTCTGAAGGTAACAGAAACCCTTTCCTCCCACCCCAAACGCTAACCCTAACACAAACCCTAATCCTAACCGTAACGCTAACCCCCCATATATATGAAAAAAACCCACTTTCTTGAAATGTATCCGGTACCTATACCGAAGTTACGTCGTTTAGAGTCATACCTAGGTATAATATATCTGAAAACAGCATAGGGTGGTCACAACTGGAACGACGTTAAAATAAATATATCAAGACAGGATTTACCAAGGGCTAAACACGTAATTGCTTCTCTAACTACTACTCTTTCACTCTCCTCCCTCTCTCTCGTTCTATATTGCTTTCTTCCTCCTCCCTATTTCATAATACCCTCATTCGATTGCCCATTCTTTAGTCTTTCACATCCACATCTCTATATCACTGAGTAAGTATCTCTCTAACTGTCACTCTTTAATAGTGTTACCCTGTCTCTCAGTCTATCTTTCTTCTGTTTTCCCTCCTCTTTCCTTTCACTCTACTCCTTCGTAGTTCCTCCTCCTTCTAATACTTTCTTGTCCTACTACTACTCTTAGACTTTCGCATCCACCTCTCTCAGTCACTATGTAAATATCCCTCAAACCATTACTCTCTGATTACATCTCCGTCTCTTAGTTTGTCTTTTACCTAAGTAATTCTCTCCTCCCCTTCATGCTACTACTTCCTAGCTCCTCCTCCTCCTCCTCCTTGTTATATTCTATCACTTTTTCCTTCCCCTACTACTCTTATACATTATTACTTTTTCGTCCCACTACTACTCTTACAAACTTTCACCTCCACCTCTCTCATCCCTCGTTTAAGAAACAGATTGGGTTTATTTACGTTTCTCAAGAAAAAAAGGTGCCCTTCCCCCACCCCTAACCCTAAAACAGATAGAAATGCAATAGATCGATACTAGGGTCATAATTATGGGTGACAATTTCATATGACACCGCTAGAAAAAACTGCCGGTCAAACCGAAAAGATCCTTAGGGTGATGTATAGAGATGGAAAATGACCGGAAAGGAGAGAAAGTGACATCAGGAAGGGACAAGGAGGACCATTAAAGGATGTTCCGTGAGGAAGCAACAGGTTAAAGATGGTATCCTCTTTACGGGGTCAACAACGCAGTTAACTTATGTGCTGGAAAAGGAGTAGACTTCATTAAAATAATCTGGTGTAATTTTGGAAAAACTCGAAGGTAATTTATTGACAGAATGGGACAAAGAAAATCACTGGAGCGGAACCAACAAGTCAGCAGAGCCATCTATTGGAGAATTAGAGAAATGCAATCATACCAAGGGAAGTAACCTCTACAACACAGTTCCCTTCGTTTATTAATTAGTGCATTTAATTAGCGATCGCTGGACTCGCATTTTATATCCGAACACGGTAAGTTTACAAAGATTCACTTTAACGCTGTAATGGTGATAATAATACTACGAATAGCAATATAAATAATAGAATTATGTAAACCTCTCGCTGTCACTGTAATAATTTCGAAGCGGGAACCTGTCAGCATTAGGAAATTATAATTGCTCGTCTTAATTAATGACTTCCAAATTGAAATGTTGATTTGATGCTTATAAAATACTATGACCGACTGATACATGTGATAGAGCTGAAATTAATTGGTAAAGTGAGAATAAAACAGCGTAATTAATTAGTAAAATGTGAGGAGTCCGATTGAAGAATTCCACATTAATATATGTTATCCTGTTGTTTATGAGGCATTGATAAAACGGTAAGTTGATAAAGATTTACTCTAATGTTATATTAATAATAGTAATGATGATGATGATTTCAAAAGTGGCCCAGGGTCAGCAATCTTTAATACGAGCGATAAGTCGATTGCATGGGTCCCGGTTTTTTTCCCGAAAGAGATGAAAGACAAAGTCGATCTCATCCGTATTTGAACTCAGGACTTTCCGCCGAGGTTGGCTTTGTATTTCATTCCATTCCGTGTGAAGAAAATAATAATGATGATGATGATAATAGTAATCATTTGATAATTAAAACAATAACCTTTTGTTCTTTTGACTTGAAAATTGGCGGGAGGGCATAAGTGAATTACATGGACCCTAGTACTTGATTGCTTCTTATTTTTTCTATCTGGAAATGATGAAAGGGGACCTTGATGTGATTTGAACTTTGAGAGTAATGATGCGATCTTTTCACTTTGACCGGCAGATTTTAAAAATAATTTCTATGTAACTAAAACATTTTAAACTTCGTATACTGGTAGAATGTGCTTAAAAAACATCTTTTTCTCTTAGCTTTCTTGAGAAAATTCTGTAGTTTGTAACATGTTTGTTTAATTTCTTGCATTTCAGCAATTTCAACCAATTAATGACGTCTATTGAGGTGAAAACGATTTCTGGCGGCGTTATATGAAAATGTCCCTGTTACATATTATATATTCGTTTAAGAAACAGATTGGGTTTATTTACATTTCTGAAGAAAACAAGATACCCTTTCCCCAACCCTAAAACAGATTGATATGCAATAGATCAATACTAGGATCATAATTATGGGTGGACACTAAATAGGGAACGGTTTTGTTATCCAGCTCTGTTTACGAGTGACCCCTCAGTTTATGGCCACAGGGTATCTTTTTTCTCATAAAAAACAGGGACATTATAATAAGACGCCGCCAGTAAATCTTACGGCAGAAATCGTTTTCACCTCATTAGATGTCTTTGATTGGTTGAAATTGCCGAAATGCAAGAAATTAAACAACAGAATTTTCTCAAGAAAGCCAAGAGAAAAAGATGTTTTATAAACACATTCTACCAGTATACGAAGTTTAAAATTTTTCAGTTGCTTAGAAAATATTTTTAAAATCTGCCGGTCAAAGTGAAAAGATCCTAATGATGTGTAGGGCACTGACCATGGGCTCATCGTAGACAGCATGAAGACAGGGACCTTCACTGCTGGATAGCTAGCGAGCTGGTCCAGAAAAGGGGATTCCGGTTGGGCAACATGAAGTCTTAAATCAACCATTTTTCTGAAAGGTAAAAGTGAAGTGTGTAGTAAACTTGTGTGGGTATACCAATGTTTCAACGCCTCAATGAACTCTGACCCCTGAAAACATTGACATTAAATGACTGACAGTGTTCATGTTGTAATATTTACAATGTTGAATTACTATGTCACTTAACTATCCTCTTTATCTTACTGTTTCTTTTTATATTTCAGAATATCACATCATGTTGACATGAAAGAAATTACTTCGTTCAGATGTGCCTTAGATATTTTTATCAACTAAAGGAAGACGATATATTTATAAGGAGCATTCATCTATACATCAACGTTTCTATATAAATATAATCTATGACAAACAACAGCAGAATATTTTTCTTGTCTGGAATGTAGAGGAGGTGATTGCTTTACAAGTTTGGATAACTTTACAAACGAGTTGACAGTTTTCACCTGTTGATTTAGGTATTAAGTAAGATCACATATGAAAGAAAGATTAACATTGAATTATTCTCTAAAAAAAGTAATGCAAATGGACACAAACATATTCATAGAAAAGAAAAAAACAATATTATTGTGATATATATGACAAATTATCCTGTCATAATGAATAATTTAACTGAACCTAAAAACCCTGATACAAGAGAGAAACCATATCAATGTGATGTTTGTGGAAAATCATTCTCTCAAAGAAATCACTTGACTATTCACAAACGTCTTCATACAGGAGAAAAGCCATATCATTGTAATATCTGTGGTAAAACATTCTCTCGAAGTAATGGCTTAACTAAACACCGGCGCGTTCACACAGGAGAGAAACCATATCATTGTGATATCTGTGGTAAATCATTCTCTGAAAATGGCAGTTTAACTAAACACAAACGCATTCACACAGGAGAGAAACCATATCATTGTGATATCTGTGGTAAGTCATTCTCTCATAGTGGCCACTTGTCTGATCATAAACGCATTCATACAGGGGAAAAACCATATCATTGTGATATCTGTGGTAAATCATTCTCTGAAAATGGTAGTTTCACTAAACACAAACATATTCATACAGGAAAGAAGCCATTTCATTGTAAGATCTGCGGCAAATCATTCATTGAAAGTGGTAACTTGAATAAGCACAAGCGTGTTCATACAGGAGAGAAAACATATCATTGTGATATTTGTGGTGAATCATTTTCTCTAAATAGCACTTTAACTCAACATAAACGTATTCATACAGGAGAAAAGCCATATCATTGTGATATCTGTGGTAAATCATTCTCTCGTAGTGGCCACTTGTCTAATCATAAACGCATTCATACAGGAGAGAAACCTCATCATTGTGATATCTGTGGTAAATCATTCTCTGAAAATGGTACTTTCACTAAACACAAACGCATTCATACAGGAAAGAAGCCATTTCATTGTAAGATCTGTGGCAAATCATTCATTGAAAGTGGTAACTTGAATAACCATAAGCGTGTTCATACAGGAGAGAAACCACATCATTGTGATATCTGTGGTAAAACATTCTCTCAAAGTAATGGCTTAACTAGACACTGGCGCGTTCACACTGGAGAGAAACCATATCATTGTGATATCTGTGATAAATCATTCTCTCGTAGTAGCCACTTGTCTGATCATAAACGCATTCATACAGGGGAAAAACCATATCATTGTGATATCTGTGGTAAATCATTCTCTGAAAATGGTACTTTAACTAAACACAAACGCATTCATACAGGAGAGAAGCCATATCATTGTGATATTTGTGGTAAATCATTTTCTTGTAATCGTGACTTGACTGTCCATAAACGTGTTCATACAGGGGAAAAGCCATATCATTGTGATATCTGTGGTAAATCATTCTCTTGCAGTAGTCAATTCTGTAGACATAAACGCATTCATAGTGGGGAAAAAACCATATCGTGACATCTGTGGTAAATCATTCTCTGAAAGTGGTGTCCTAACTGAACGCCAGTGCAGGATAGAAACCCTATCATTGTGATATTTGTGGTAAATCATTCTCTGAAAGTCGTGTCCTAACTAAACGCCAGTGCAGGATAGAAACCATATCATTGTGATATTTGTGGTAAATCATTCTCTGAAAGTGGTGTACTAACTAAACACCAGTGCAGGATAGAAACCATATCATTGTGATATCTGTGGTAAATCATTCTCTGAAAGTGGTGTCCTAACTAAACGCCAGTGCAGGATAGAAACCATATCATTGTGATATCTGTGGTAAATCATTCTCTGAAAGTGGTGTACTAACTAAACACCAGTGCAGGATAGAAACGATATCATTGTGATATCTGTGGTAAATCATTCTCTGAAAGTGGTGTACTAACTAAACACCAGTGCAGGATAGAAACCATATCATTGTGATATCTGTGGTAAATCATTCTCTGAAAGTGGTGTCCTAACTAAACACCAGTGCAAGATAGAAACCATATCATTGTGATATCTGTGGTAAATCATTCTCTGAAAGTGGTGTACTAACTAAACACCAGTGTGGGATTGAAACATATCATTGTGATATCTGTGGTAAATCATTCTCTGAAAGTCGTGTCCTAACTAAACACCAGTGCGGGATAGAAACCATATCATTGTGATATCTGTGGTAAATCATTCTCTGAAAGTGGTGTCCTAACTAAACACCAGTGCGGGATATAAACATATCATTGTGATATCTGTGGTAAATCATTCTCTGAAAGTGGTGTACTAACTAAACACCAGTGCAGGATAGAAACCATATCATTGTGATATCTGTGGTAAATCATTCTCTGAAAGTGGTGTCCTAACTAAACACCAGTGCAAGATAGAAACCATATCATTGTGATATCTGTGGTAAATCATTCTCTGAAAGTGGTGTACTAACTAAACACCAGTGTGGGATTGAAACATATCATTGTGATATCTGTGGTAAATCATTCTCTGAAAGTCGTGTCCTAACTAAACACCAGTGCGGGATTGAAACATATCATTGTGATATCTGTGGTAAATCATTCTCTGAAAGTGGTGTCCTAACTAAACACCAGTGCAGGATATAAACCATATCATTGTGATATGTGTGGTAAATCGTTCTCATACAATGGTGACTTGACTAATTATAAGCATATTCATACTGGGGAAAAACCATATCACTGTGATATCTATGGTCAATCATTCTCTCTAAAACGCCATTTATGTACACATGTGAGTCTTCACACAAAAGTGCAACCATTCAGTATTAATCTTTATTACAACAATTATGGCTATTTTTATCTCTTCAAATATGATGTTGTCGACTTCAATTTCAATAATGTCAGCATCAAATTCATGAATGTTATGTATATATATGGAAGTATATCAACAATGTCTTTGATTTCTGAAGATGATTGCTCTGGATTTTTGAGCAATTTGTTTTGAGAGAATAAAGAAATGGGAATAATGAATAAAAGGTTACACTGAAGTTGATTTTGTCTATGTGTTTTCATCATTGTCGCTGTTATCATCATCATCCTTTAGTGAAAATTTTTTTCTTTACTGGCATGGGTTGCACAGTGTGACATGAGCTGGCAACCCATGATGCTGCACTAGGTTCCAGTCTGATTTGTTTGGGTTTCTTTGGATGTATTCTCCTAATAGAGTTTATTCTGTGTGCGTATGGACACTCACACATATATGTGTACATACATATATCATCATCATCATCATCCTATGAAAAAATATATATATTGCCAATGATACCGAGGGGAAGGTGGTACGCCACGCTTTTTCCAAGCAAAAATAAGGAGTTTGCAGCATATTGTGAGGTTAGGGTACTTGAATCTATGCAAAAAATCTGAGTTTTTTTGTTTGTCTTTATGAAAATCTTGTGGGTGAAAATATCAAAATTTACCCGAAATTCTTCTGGACTCAAACTTCTCCGAAAAAAATTGTGACAACAAATTCGTATGTAATCGTATTCTATACCATCTAAAAAGTATTGTGATCGTAATCTATCTCATCAGAAATGTAGTCATGGAAAATTTTGAATTACTGTTAATCTACCAAATCATCATCATCAATTAACGTCCGCTTTCCATGCTAGCATGGGTTGGACGATTTGACTGAGGTCTGGCAAACCAGACTCCAATCTGATCTGGCAGAGTTTCTACAGCTGGATGCCCTTCCTAACACCAACCAGCTGTAGAAACTCTGCCAGATCAGATTGGAGTCTGGTTCGCCAGACCTGTCAAATATACATATATATATATGTACAAATGATAAGAAGACAAAGAAAATTGTTTAACACATCGTGACAGGGCAGTAAAAACAGTTCCTCTGGTACTGAAATTCGTGTGATGGGTGAAAAGTTATTTGACCAGCAACTTCGGACAATGGGAGAAACTATTAAATAGATAACTTGACACTTGCTCAGGAATTAAACAATGAAGATATTTATGTTTGTGGTGGCGAAGTTGTGTGATCTGCAGTAGAGTAGACTAAATCGCCTCCCACCAAGCAGACCAACTTCGTGGCCTTAGAGTGAATAGGCAAGGGAAGAGAGATGCAAAAACAAAAAAAAATGAGAATTATATATATATATAAAGCTGAAGTTGTCTGTGTATGGCAGGTTTGGTAGCCTTCAACTAACACCATCTCCTCTGAGACCCTGTCGCACAAGTTGACCAAACTTGAGAGTATGATAGAAGAAGGCTTACTCTCCCTTCCGTAGAAGAAAAAATTAAAATCGGACCATGTTAACACCAAAACTTATTTACATCACAAAGGTGCTTTTTCTCTATGAAAATCCCTATTTATTACGATTTTTTGACTGCTGTGTCGTCATTATTCAGTGTATTTCAACCAGAAAAATGTTCACTTAAAGAGGATAACAAGCTACATAATGCAAATTTTTTACTTTTCAAAAATTCCAATTTTAAAGGGTCATAAAGAAAACAAGCCCGAGCAATGCTGGGCTATACTGCTAGTATATATATAAAGAGCTATGTGTAATGACTGTATGACCCAAGGTATTTGTAATCAGTCTCCCCTCTACAGGCCACCAATGTCATCCAAGTGAAGGCCAAAAGCCAATGCAGCTTGGCACCAGTGATGTTGCAGCTCATTTCTAGAGGTGAGTGAACTGGACCACCATGAAATAAAGTGTCTTGCTCAAGAACACAACACACAGCCTGGTCCAGGAATTGAACTCACTACTTAATGATTGTGAACCCAGCATTCTAACCACTGAGCTATGTGCATCTCTCTCTCTCTCTTTCTCTGTGTGTATACATACATACATATATATGAATGTATATACAGGAGGCAGCTTCTATATATGGCTGAAATGAGAAGACCCAGAATAGCTTTTCCTATTTTTAATTCCAATATTTATAGCTTGTACTTAACATTAAGGTTTTTAATAAAAATTACTTAATGAGTATAAGACTTTATTTAGATGTATATTAAATAAATAAATAAATTAATTAATAATTTAGGCGCAGGAGTGGCTGTGTGGTAAGAAACTTGTTAACTAACCACATGGTTCCGGGTTCAGTCTGGTATATGTGTGTGTTTGTGTTTGTTCCCCTAACATTGTTTGACAACTGATGCTGGTGTGTTTTTGTCCCCATTATTTAATGATGTGTAACTGTTCTTAGAATCATGTCTATTTAAAACAAAACTGAAGGGTCTCAGTTGGGGATTGATAAATATAAAAAAAGTCAATAAGGTGCAGGAGTGGCTGTGTGGTAAGTAGCTTGCTTACCAACCACACAGTTCCGGATTCAGTCCCACAGCGTGGCACCTTCGACAAGTGTCTTCTGCTATAGCTTCAGGCCGACCAAAGCCTTGTGAGTGGATTTGGTAGACAGAAACTGAAAGAAGCCTGTCGTATATATATATATGTGTGTGTTTGTCTCCCCAACATTGCTTGACAACCGATGCTGAAGTGTTTACGTCCACGTTACTTAGCGGTTTGGCAAAAGAGACCGATAGGATAAGTACTAGACTTACAAAGAATAAGTCCTGGGGTCGATTTGCTTGGCTAAAAGGCGGTGCTCCAGCATGGCCGCAGTCAAACGACTGAAGCAAGTAAAAGAGAAAGAGAAAGGGTTACATTCTCTCTATAGATTAGTATAAAGGAGCTAATTTTGAATTCCCATATACAAAGTAAACAATCGGGTGGGGTTGGTTGTATTTAACAGGAAAAAACTAACCAAATAAGGGAGTATGGAATTTTAAATATTCGGGACTAAAATTAATATCAAACTATCCATAATCAATACAGCTCAGATATTAGTATGAAAGAAATCATCATCATCGTTTACTGTCCGTTTTCCATGCTAGCATGTGTTGGATGGTTCGACTGGGCTATGGGAAGCCAGGAGGCTGCACCAGGCTCCAGTCTGATCTGGCAGTGTTTCTACAGCTGGATGCCCTTCCTAACGCCAACGACTCCGTGAGTGAAGTGGGTGTTTTTTAGTGCTACCGGCACAGGGGCTGCATGAGGCTGGCAAACAGCCCCGATTTGTTGATGCTTTTATGTGTCACCGACATGGACGGTGCTGGCATCTTCCATGTTCGGGTGGAAGGAGGCTGGAATAGAGTAGCCATTGACATCATGAACTATTGGGAAAATGTATACCCCTCAATGGTCGACTGTGATCCAGAGCAGATGGCTATATGGAGAGAGATCAGGATGGAAAGTGCTGCCAAAATTGCCAGAAGACAATGGAGGTAGTCTTCTGGTACAACATACCGTCCAGGTTAGGGCAAACCGAAGAGTCTGCCTCGAAAAGAGCCATATTCTAGTGAAAAGGGAGACATCTCAGCATGGTGTCTGTACAGTTCGAAGACGAGGTGTGGGTGAAGACCCTGAATGCTTGTGTAGGGCACTGGCCATAAATTTATAACAGACGGACTATAGACAGGAACCTCACAGCTGGCTACTTAGTGAGTTGCTCTGCAGAGAAGGGACTTCCGATCTTTTCCGTTTGACCGGCAGTTTTTTCTAGCAGTGTCATATGAAATTGTCACCCATAATTATGACCCTACTATGGATCTATTGCATTTCAATCTCTTTTAGGGTTAGGGGTGGGGGGAAGGGTATCTTTTTCTTCCAAAATGTAAATAAACCCAATCTGTTTCTTAAACGAGGAACATATTCATACGGCACAGAATGTTTTCACCTTAGTAGACGTCATTGATTGGTTGAAATTGAAGAAAAAAACAACAAATATCTTACAAACTATAGAATTTTCTCAAGAAAGCCAAGAGAAAAAGATGTTTTATAAACACATTCTACCAGTATACGAAGTTTAAAAGTGTTTAGTTACGTGGAAATTAATTTAGAAAACTGCCGGTCAAACCGAAAAGATCCTAGAATATACAAATATACTTTGTTAAATTAATCTGGTGAGAATTTTAAAAAAACTTGACGATGGAGTTATTGACAGAAAGGGACAAAGTTAAAAAAACACCGGAACGAATCCAACGAGTCAGTACCGCTCTCTATTGGAGAATTGAGGAAATACAATCATATCAAGGGACACAACTTGTACAAGACATCAACCTCGAGGCCAAAGTAGCTAATTGGGGAAGTTAATTAGGGAGGTTAATTACCGATCACTGAGTCGCTGTTTATTTGTGAATACGGTAAGTTGACAAAGATTTGCTTTAAGGCTGTAATAGTGTTGATAATACTACTAATAATAAGGTAAATAATAGAATTCTGTGAACCTCTCGATGTTACAGTAATTATTTTTCCAAGCGGGAACCTGACAATAATTAGGAAAATATATTTGTTCGTCTTAATTAATAATTTCCAAACTGAAATGTTGATTTGTTTATAAAATACTATGACCGACTGATACATGTGATATAAAGTAAATTAGTTGGTAAAAATGAATGTAATGTGGCATAATTATTTAGGAAAATGAGAAGAAACCGATTGAAGAATTCCACATTAATTAATTCTGTCCCGTTGTTAATGAGGCATTGATAAAACGGTAAGTTGATGAAGATTTGCTTTAAGGTTATATTAATAATCGTAATGGTGGTTTAAAATTTCGGCCCAGGGCGAGCGGGAGTCGATGACACGGGCCCCAGAATTTCCTGAAAGGGATGAACGGCAAAGTGAACCTCGGCTGTATTTAAACCCAAGACTTACTGTCGAGATCGACTCTGGGATCTTTTCGGTTTGAACGGCAGTTTTTAAAAACATTTTCCACGTAACTAAACACTTTTAAACTTCGTATACTTGTAGAATGTGTTTATAAAACATCTTTTTCTCTTGGCTTTCTTGAGAAAATTCTATAGTTTGTAAGATATTTGTTGTTTTTTTTTCTTCAATTTCTGCAATTTCAACCAATCAATGACGGTTATTGAGGTGAAAACATTCTGCCGTATGAATATGTCCCTCGTTTATAAACATTGGGTTTATTTACATTTCTGAAGAAAAAGATACCCTTCCCCTCACCCCTAACCCTAAAAGAGATTGAAATGCAATAGATCGATACTTGGGTCATAATTATAGGTGACAATTTCATATGACACCGCTAGAAAAAAACTGCCGTTCAAACCGAAAATATCCCCCAAGACTTACTGTGGAGATCGACTCTGTGTTTCATTTTTTTCAGTGTGCGTAAAAAATAATAATAATCTTTGGTACTTTAGGCACAAGTCCTGAAATTTGGTAGAAGGGCGTAAGTCGGTTCCATGGACCCCAGTACTGTTCTTATTTTATCGATCTCGAAAGGCAAAGTCGACCTCGGAGGACTTTGAAGTGTTAGAGTAAAGACGGACGAAATGCTGTTAAGCATTTTGTGCAGTATGCTAATGATTCTGCCAGTAAATAATGGAATTCTGTGAACCCTTCGAAGTTACTGCAATCTGTGAAAATGCATAGAAAGATTGAAAAAATATGCTCACTTGTCTTAGATATAAAAAAAGGGATTTTCCTGAAAGGTATGAGGAAGGTAGGCGTAGGGCCGAACTAAGCCTTGTGAGTGGATTTCATAGACAGAAACTGAAAGAAGCCCTTTGTATACTTATGTTTGTGTGTCTGTGTTTGTCTCCCCAACATCGCTTGACAACCGATGCTGGTGTGTTTACGTGCCCGTAACATAGCGGTTCAGAAAAAGCAACCAATAGAATAAGTACTAGGCTTCCAAACAATAAGTCTTTGGTCGATTTGCTTGACTGTAAGGCGGTGCTCCAGCATGGCCACCCTCAAATGTCTGTAACAAGTAAAAGAGTAAAAGTTGTGTAGGTATGCCAGTCTTTCAACGCTTCAATGAACTCCGACCCTTGCGAACATTGACATTAAACGGATGACAGTATTGATGTTGTAAAATTTGCAATGTTGAATTATTATGTCACTTAACTATTCTCTTTATCTCACTGTTTCTTTTCCTCTTTCAGAATATCAGATCATGTTGACGTAAAAGAAATCTTGTCGTTCAGATGTGACTTTTGATATTTTTATGGACTTTCGTCAACTAAAGGAAGACAATATATTTATAAGGAGCATTCATCAATACATCAACCTTTTTATATTGATATAATCTATGACAAACAACAGCAAAATATTTTTCTTGTCTTTACTGTCTGGAATGTAGAGGAGGTGATTGCTTTACAAGTTTGGATAACTTTACGAAGGACCTGACAGTTTTCACCTGCTAATTCAGATATTAAGTAAGATCACAGCTGAAAAACATAGCATTAAATTATTCCCTGACAATACTAACTGAACTGAACACAAACATATTCATAGAAAAGAGAAAAAAACAATATCTTTGTGATATATATGACAAACTATTCTCTCAGAATGAATAATTTAATAAAATCTAAAAATCCTGATACCAGAGAGAAACCATATTTCTGTGATGTCTGTGGAAAATCATTCTCTCGAAGAACTCACTTGACCATTCACAGATGTATTCATAATGGTGAAAAGCCATATCAGTGTGATATCTGCGGTAATTCATTCTCTTGTAATAGTCAATTGACTAGTCATAAACGTATTCATACTGGAGAGAAGCCATATCAGTGTGATATTTGTGGTAAATCATTTTCTGAAAATTGCAATTTAACTGTTCATAAGCGTACACATACAGGAGAGAGGCCATATCATTGTGATATCTGTGGCAAATCATTCACTGCAAACAGTCATTTTACTAAACACAAGCGCGTTCATACAGGAGAGAAACCCTATCGTTGTGATATTTGTGGAAAATTATTTTCTCGGAGAAGTCACGTGTCTGTTCACAAACGTACACATACAGGAGAGAAGCCATATCAGTGCAATACCTGTGGTAAATCATTCTCTTGTAATAGTCAGTTGACTACTCATAGACGTATTCATACTGGTGAAAAACCGTATCCCTGCGATTTATGTGATAAATCATTTTCTCAAATTAATGCTTTAACTAGACACAAACGTGTTCATAATGGTGAAAAGCCATATCATTGTGATATCTGTGGCAAATCATTCTCTGCAAACGGTAACTTGTCGATTCACAAACGCATTCATACTGGGGAAAAACCATATCAGTGTGATATCTGTGGTAAATCATTTTCTGAAAATAGCACTTTCACTAAACACAAGCGTGTTCATACAGGAGAGAAACCATATCGTTGTGATATCTGTGGCAAGTCTTTTTCTCTCAATAGCGCTTTCACTAGTCACAAATATATACATATGGGAGAGATGCCATATCATTGTAATACCTGTGGGAAATCTTTTTCTAAAAATAGCACTTTAACTAGTCACAGACGTATTCACACAGGTGAGAAACCATATCAGTGTGATATCTGTGGTAAATCATTTTCCGAAAGTGGCAGTGTAACTAGTCACAAGCGTATTCATACAGGAGAGAAGGCATATTATTGTAATATCTGTGGTATATCATTCTCTGCAAACAGTGACTTGACTAAACACAAGCACATTCATACAGGATAGATCACTATGGCTTAACTAAACACAAGCGCGTTCACACAGGAGAGAAACCCTATCGTGTTATCTGTGGTAAATCCTTCTCTTGTAATAGTCTATTGACTAATCATAAACGTATTCAGACTGGAGAGAAGCCATATCACTGTGATATTTCTGGTAAATCATTTTCTAAAAATTACACTTTAACTAGTCACAAACGCATTCATACGGGTGAAAAACCATATCATTGCAATATCTGTGGTAAATCATTTTCTGAAAATAGCCACATGTCTAAACATAAACGTATTCATACAGGAGAGAAGCCATATCATTGTAATAGCTGTGGTAAATCATTTTCTGAAAACACCACTTTAACTATTCACAAATATACTCATACAAGCGAGAAGCTATATCATTGTGACATCTGTGCTAAAACATTCTCTTGTAGTAGCCACTTGACTAAACACAAGCGTGTTCATACAGGAAAGGAATTATATCCTTGAGATATCTGTGGTTAATCATTCTCTTATAATACTCACTTGACTAATCATAAACATATACATACTGAGGGGAAAAAACCACATCACTGTGATATCTGTGATGAATAATTCTTTCAAAATGGCCACTTCAGTACACGTGAGTATTCACGCACAACTGTAATTGTACCAGTATTGAAATTTATTACAACACGACAATAATAACTTCTATTTTCCTCTGCTAAAAGGCGTTTTTTTTTATCACTTCAAATTTGATGTTATCAACTTCGAACTCATGAATATGAACCTGAATATGGAAATATATCAACACAACAAAGCCTTTGAGGTGTCTTAACAAGACACCAGCGTATTCATACAGGGGAGAAGCCATATCAGTGTGATATCTGTGGTAAATCATTCACTGCAAACAGTGACTTGACTAGACACAAGCGTGTTCATACAGGAGAGAAACCCTATCATTGTGATATCTGTGACAAATCATTTTCTGAAAGAGGTGTCTTAACAAGACACCAGCATATTCATACAGGGGAGAAGCCATATCAGTGTGATATCTGTGGTAAATCATTCACTGCAAACAGTGACTTGACTAGACACAAGCGTGTTCATACAGGAGAGAAACCCTATCATTGTGATATCTGTGACAAATCATTTTCTGAAAGAGGTGTCTTAACAAGACATCATCGTATTCATACAGGGGAGAAGCCATATCAGTGTGATATCTGTGGTAAATCATTCACTGCAAACAGTGACTTGACTAGACACAAGCGTGTTCATACAGGAGAGAAACCCTATCATTGTGATATCTGTGACAAATCATTTTCTGAAAGAGGTGTCTTAACAAGACATCATCGTATTCATACAGGGGAGAAGCCATATCAGTGTGATATCTGTGGTAAATCATTCACTGCAAACAGTGACTTGACTAGACACAAGCGTGTTCATACAGGAGAGAAACCCTATCATTGTGATATCTGTGACAAATCATTTTCTGAAAGAGGTGTCTTAACAAGACATCATCGTATTCATACAGGGGAGAAGCCATATCAGTGTGATATCTGTGGTAAATCATTCACTGCAAACAGTGACTTGACTAGACACAAGCGTGTTCATACAGGAGAGAAACCCTATCATTGTGATATCTGTGACAAATCATTTTCTGAAAGAGGTGTCTTAACAAGACACCAGCATATTCATACAGGGGAGAAGCCATATCAGTGTGATATCTGTGGTAAATCATTCACTGCAAACAGTGACTTGACTAGACACAAGCGTGTTCATACAGGAGAGAAACCCTATCATTGTGATATCTGTGACAAATCATTTTCTGAAAGAGGTGTCTTAACAAGACACCAGCGTATTCATACAGGGGAGAAGCCATATCTGTGGTAAATCATTCTCAAAAGAATCCCACTTCAGTAGACATATGAGTATACACACACATGTGTGACTATATAGGTATTAAAATTTTTTACAACATGCCTAAAATTACTTCTAGTTTTTCTACAAAGAGACAGGGATTTTTTTTATCTCTTCAAATTTCATGTTATCAACTTCAATTTCATCAATGTCAACATCAAATTCAGCAAAGACTTTGATTTCTGAAGATGGTCATGCTGGAGTTTTGAGGAATTTGTTATTAGAGAATAAAGAAACGGGAATAATGAATAAAAACTGAATTAAACTGAAATGGGTTTTGGCTATTAACTTTCATCATTGTCGTCATTTTCATCATCATCATCCTTCAGCGATAGCTTTTCTTTATATGCTGTCATGGGTGGGACAGTTTGACATGAGCTGGCAAGCCATAATGCTGCACCAGGTTCCACTCTGATTTGTTTTGGTTGCTTTGGATGTATTCTCCTAATATTAACCAGTTTACATTTTATGCTGTGTGCTTTATATCATCATCATCATCACTTAACATCCGCCTTCCAAGCTAGCATGGGTTGGACGATTTGACTTAGGACTGGTGAACGAAATGGCTGCACCAGGCTCCTTTCTGATCTGGCAGAGTTTCGACAGCTGGATGCTTTTCCTAACGCCAACCACCCCGAGAGTGTAGTGGGTGCTTTTATGTGTCACCGGCATGAGGAACAGTCAGGCAGTACTGGCAACGGCCACGCTCAAATGGTGTTTTTTACGTGCCACCTGCACAGGAAACAGTCCAGCAGCACTGGCAATGACCTCGCTCGAATAATTTTCACGTGCCATTGGCACAAGTGCCAGTAAGGCAGTGCTGGTAACGATCATGCTCAAATAGTGCTTTTTACCTGCCACACAGCATATATATTTATAAAATTGAATAAGGGTAGAAATTGATATTAATCAATTAAAACCAGTGGCCTAGCATATTAAAAAAATCCAAAGATTAAAATATTTTTTACATTCAAAATTTAAAGGACTGACCACTAAAAGTTAGTGGTCAGTCATTTGAGTTTTGTATGTAAAAAAAAAAATGTATATATATATATATATGTGGAAAGGCATCCAGCTGTAGAAACTCTGCCAGATCAGACTGGAGCCTGGTGCAGGCAATTTAAAAACACAAAACAAACACCACCTCCTTTTCACTTCCCAATCTCTCTCTCTCTCATGACCTCACTGTCCCTCCTCGGATCTTTTCCTTTTGAACGGCAGACAATTTCTAGTTCACTAAACACTTTAAAACTTCGTATACTGGTAGAATGTGTTTATAAAACATCTTTTTCTCTTGGCTTTCTTGAGAAAACTGTAATTTGTTTGTTTAACGTAGTTTAATTTTTCAAATTTTAACCACTGAATCGCCTCTAATTGAGCTCAAATTATTTGCTGCGTCTAAAACTGAGACAACATCCTGTCACTAATCCTAACCCTAAATTTTTATTGTTTTTAATTGTTAAATTAATTTAATTGTTATGCGTGTAAAAAAAAACGTCCATTGCCTTAGTTTTTTTTTACACGCGTAACAATTAAGAAAAAAAAAAATTAGGGTTAAGGTTAGGTTGAGGGTTAGTGACAGGATGTTATCTCAGTTTTAGACGCAGCAAATGATTTTAGCTCAAAGGAGGTAATCGATTGGTTAAAATTGCCGAATTGCTCGAAATTTCAGACAAAATATCTTACAAACTATAGAATTTTCTCAATAAAACCAAGAGAAAATGATGTTTTATAAACACATTCTACCAGTATACGAAGTTTAAAAGTGTTTAGTTAACTAGAAATTGTGTTGACATCTGACATTCAAAAGGAAAAGATTCCCCTCCTCTTTTGCTCTGCTTCTCACTTGAGCTATTGTCGCCCTTTTCAAGCCTAGCCAGGCTCATGGAACCGGTTTCCCGGTTTCTGTGACGTATGTGGAATCTTTTCCTTTTGAACGGCATTTCAGCAATTTTAACCAATCGATTACCTCCAATCAACTAAAATCATTTGCTGCGACTAAAACTGGACTCTCGAAGGAAGGTGAGGCATGTTTTCACTGCACGGTTGCAGTAGTAAAAGAATGCATGTGGAGAACAAGAATGGAAGGAGTCGCGATAGGATCCTTTGTCTCGGGGCGCCGGCTTGCTCACTTACTTCAGATATCATCTGAAGAGCAAAATGGGGCTGGAAAAGAGGATCTTACCACGGGGTGTGTATGAGAAAAGATGGAAGGAAGTGGAAAAAAAGGTGGGTGTCAGAAACCCAACTTAACTATGGAGGGAGGAGAGGAAACAAAAGCTGCGGGGCCTTATAAATTGCTGGGGTTTAAAACTTCGGTAAGATCGAAAGGTTATGAAATGTTATAAGATTCTATTGGTCACGTAAAGGACAATTTATAGACGAATTTTTTAATCCAAATGTTATGGAAAATTTTTAAATCGAACCTCTTAATTATTTGTTTTGCATGTATGTCATGTTTTTGTACTTCTATGTAACGATTGTATAATCGTAATAAAGAAATTACTAACCTTAAACCTCCCCCCTATCCCTAACCCTAAATTTTTTCTCTTACTTGTTAAATTAATTTAATTCCATTGCTTTAGTTTTTTTTACACTCGTAACAATTAAATTAATTTAACAATTAAGAAAAAAAAAAATTGGGGGTTAGGGGGGAGGTTTAGGGTGAGTTACAGGATGTTGTCTCAGTTTTAGATACAGCAAATGATTTTAGCTCAAAAGGGAGCATAGGATTGGTTAAAATTCGAAAAATTAAACTACGTTAAACAAACAAATTACAATTTTGTTGAGAAAGTCAAGAGAAAAAGGCGTTCTATTTTGACGCATTCTACCAGTATACGAAGTTTTAAAGTGTTTAATTAACTAGAAATTGTGTTGAAAGATCAAAAGGAAAAGATCCATTTAGTGTTAGGGTTAGGATCAGTGACAGGATGTCTCAGTTTTAGACGCAGCAAATGATTTTAGCTAAATAGAAGCAATCGATTGATTAAAATTCGAAAAATTAAACTACGTTAAACAAACAAATTACAATTTTCTCAAGAAAGCCAAGAGAAAATAATGTTTTATTGTGACACATTCTACCAATATACGAAGTTTTAAAGTGTTTAGTTAACTGTAAATTGTCTGCCGTTCAAAAGGAAAAGATCCAATTTACGTGCTGGAAAAGGAGTAGACTTTATTAAAATAATCTGGTGTAAATTTGGAAAAACTCGAAGGTAATTTATTGACAGAATGGGACAAAGAAAATCACTGGGGCGGAACCAACAAGTCAGCAGAGCCATCTATTGGAGAATTAGAGAAATGCAATCATACGAAGGGAAGTAACTTCTACAACACAGTGAACCTCTCGATGTTACAGTAATTATTTTTCGACGCGGGAACCTGACAATAATTAGGAAAATATATTTCTTCGTCTTAATTAATAACTTCCAAATTGAAATGTTGATTTGATGCTTATAAAATACTATGACCGACTGATACATGTGATAGAACTGAAATTAATTGGTAAAGTGAGAATAAAACAGCGTAATTAATTAGTAAAATGTGAGGAGTCCGATTGAAGAATTCCACATTAATATATGTTATCCTGTTGTTTATGAGGCATTGATAAAACGGTAAGTTGGTAAAGATTTACTCTAATGTTATATTAATAATAGTAATGATGATGATGATTTCAAAAGTGGCCCAGGGTCAGCAATCTTTAATACGAGCGATAAGTCGATTGCATGGGTCCCGGTTTTTTCCCGAAAGAGATGAAAGACAAAGTCGATCTCATCCGTATTTGAACTCAGGACTTTCCGCCGAGGTTGACTTTGTATTTCATTCCATTCCGTGTGAAGAAAATAATAATGATGATGATGATAATAGTAATCTTTTGATAATTAAAACAATAACCTTTTGTGCTTTTGACCTGAAAATTGGCGGTAATAAAGAAATTACTTTATTACATGGACCCTAGTACTTGATTGCTTCTTATTTTTTCTACCTGGAAATGATGAAAGGGGAACTTGATGTGATTTGAACTTTGAGAGTAATGATGCGATCTTTTCACTTTGACCGGCAGATTTTAAAAATAATTTCTATGTAACTAAAACATTTTAAACTTCGTATACAGGTAGAATGTGCTTAAAAGAACATTTTGTTCTCTTAGCTTTCTTGAGAAAATTCTGTAGTTTGTAACATATTTGTTTAATTTCTTGCATTTCGGCAATTTCAACCAATTAATGACGTCTATTGAGGTGAAAACGATTTCTGGCGGCGTTATATGAAAATGTCCCTGTTACATATTATATATTCGTTTAAGAAACAGATTGGGTTTATTTACATTTCTGAAGAAAAAAAGATACCCTTCCCCCAACCCTAAAACAGATTGAAATGCAATAGATCAATACTAGGATCATATTTATGGGTGGACACTAAATAGGGAACGGTTTTGTTATCCAGCTCTGTTTACGAGTGACCCCTCAGTTTATGGCCACAGGGTATCTTTTTTCTCATAAAAAACAGGGACATTTTAATATGACGCCGCCAGTATATGTTACGGCAGAAATCCTTTTCACCTCAATAGACGTCTTTGATTTGTTGAAATTGCCGAAATGCAAGAAATTAAACAACAAATATGTTACAAACAACAGAATTTTCTCAAGAAAGCCAAGAGAAAAAGATGTTTTATATACACATTCTAATAAACTTGTGTGGGTATACCATTGTTTCAATGCCTCAATGAACTCTGACCCCTGTAAACATTGACATTAAATGGCTGACAGTGTTCATGTTGTAATATTTACAATGTTGAATTACTATGTCACTTAACTATCCTCTTTATCTTACTGCTTCTTTTTATATTTCAGAATATCACATCATGTTGACATGAAAGAAATTACTTCGTTCAGATGTGCCTTTGATATTTTTATCAACTAAAGGAAGATGATATATTTATAAGGAGCATTCATCTATACATCAACGTTTCTATATAAATATAATCTATGACAAACAACAGCAGAATATTTTTCTTGTCTGGAATGTAGAGGAGGTGATTGCTTTACATATTTGGATAACTTTACAAACGAGTTGACAGTTTTCACCTGTTGATTTAGGTATTAAGTAAGATCAGAGATGAAAGAAAGATTAACATTGAATTATTCTCTAAAAAAAGTAATGCAAATGGACACAAACATATTCATAGAAAAGAAAAAAACAATATTATTGTGATATATATGACAAATTATCCTGCCATAATGAATAATTTAACTGAACCTAAAAACCCTGATACAAGAGAGAAACCATATTTCTGTGATGTCTGTGGAAAATCATTCTCTCAAAGAACTTACTTGACTATTCACAAGCGTATTCATACAGGAGAGAAACCATATCATTGTGATATCTGTGGTAAATCATTCTCTGAAAATGGCAATTTAACTCAACATAAACGTATTCATACAGGAGAAAAGCCATATCATTGTGATATCTGTGGAAAATCATTCTTTCAAAGAACTCACTTGACTATTCACAAGCGTATTCATACAGGAGAGAAGCCATTTCATTGTAATATCTGTGGTGAATCATTTTCTCTAAATGACACTTTAACTAAACACAAACGTATTCATACCGGAGAAAAGCCATATCATTGTGATATCTGTGGTAAAACATTCTCTCAAAGTTATCACTTGACTAAACACCAGCGCGTTCACACAGGAGAGAAACCATATCATTGTGATATCTGTGGTAAATCATTTTCTTGTAATAGTCACTTGACTAGACATAAACGCATTCATACAGGAGAGAAACCTCATCATTGTGATATCTGTGGTGAATCATTCTCTGAAAATGGCAGTTTAACTAAACACATACGCATTCATACAGGAGAGAAGCCATATCATTGTGATATCTGTGGCAAATCATTCATTGAAAGTGGTCAATTGAATAAGCACAAGCGTGTTCATACAGGAGAGAAACCATATCATTGTAAGATCTGTGGCAAATCATTCATTGAAAGTGGTGACTTGAATAAGCACAAGCGTGTTAATACAGGAGAGAAACCATATCATTGTGATATCTGTGGTAAATCATTCTCTTGTAGTGGCCACTTATCTGATCATAAACGCATTCATACAGGGGAAAAACCATATCATTGTGATATCTGTGGTAAATCATTCTCTCGTAATAGTCAATTGGTTAATCACAAACGCATTCATACAGGAGAGAAGCCATTTCATTGTAAGATCTGTGGCAAATCATTCATTGAAAGTGGTCAATTGAATAAGCACAAGCGTGTTCATACAGGAGAGAAACCATATCATTGTGATATCTGTGGTAAATCATTCTCTCGTAGTGACCACTTGTCTGATCATAAACGCATTCATACAGGGGAAAAGCCATATCAGTGTGATGTCTGTGGTAAATCATTCTCTGAAAGTGGTGTCCTAACTAAACACCAGTGCAGGATATAAACCATATCATTGTGATATCTGTGGTAAATCATTCTCATACAATAGTGACTTGACTATTTATAAGCATATTCATACTGGGGAAAAACCATATCACTGTGATATCTATGGTCAATCATTCTCTCAAAAACGCCATTTATGTACACATGTGAGTCTTGACACAAAAGTGCAACCATTCAGTATTAATCTTTATTACAACAATTATGGCTATTTTTTTCTGCTGAAAGACTGGGCTATTTTTATCTCTTCAAATATGATGTTATCGACTTCAATTTCAATAATGTCAGCATCAAATTCATGAATGTTATGTATATATATGGAAGTATATCAACAATGCCTTTGATTTCTGAAGATGATTGCTCTGGATTTTTGAGCAATTTGCTTTGAGAGAATAAAGAAATGGGAATAATGAATAAAAGGTTACACTGAAGTTGGTTTTGTCTATGTGTTTTCATCATTGTCGCTGTTATCATCATCATCCTTTAGTGAAATTTTTTTTTTTTACTGGCATGGGTGGCACAGTGTGACATGAGCTGGCAAACCATGATGCTGCACTAGGTTCCAGTCTGATTTGTTTGGGTTTCTTTGGGTGTATTCTCCTAATAGAGTTTATGCTTTGTGCTTCAAATATATGTGTGCGTATGCACACACACACACATATACATGTGTGTATGTGTATATATATATATATATATGTAAATATATCATCATCATCATCATCCAATGAAAAAAAAAATATATTTACAATGATACCGAGGGGAAGGGGTTCCGCCACACTTTTACCAAGCAAAAATAAGGAGTTTGCTGCACATTGCGAGGTCAGGGTACTTGAGTTTTTTTGTTTGTCCTTATGAAAATCTTGTGGGTGAAAATATCAATATTTACCCGAAATTCTTCTGGACAAAAACTTCTCTGAAAAAAATTGTGACAACAAATTCGTATGTAATCGTAATCTAAACCATCTAAAAAGTATTATCATCGTAGGTGTGTATGAACAGCCATGCTACATGGCAGTGAAACATGGGCCGTGACTGCTGAGGATATGTGTAAGCTTGCATGAAATGAAGCCAGTATGCTCCGATGGATGTGTAATGTCAGTGTTCATACTCGACAGAGTGTAAGCACCTTAAGAGAAAAGCTGGACCTAAGAAGCATCAGATGTGGTGTGCAAGAGAGATGTCTGTGCAGGTATGGTCATGTGACGAGAATGGATGAAGATAGTTTTGTGAAAAAGTGCCATACCCTAGCGGTTGAGGGAACCTGTGTAAGAGGCAGACCCAGGAAAACCTGGGACGAGGTGGTGAAGCACGACCTTCGAACTTTAGGTCTCACTGAGGAAATGACTAGAGACCGAGACCTTTGGAAGTGTGCTGTGCGTGAGAAGACCTGGCAGGAAAAGTGAGACCATAACCCGGGATGAGCCAGTCCACTTATACATACCTTTTCTTCAGGGGACACAAAACTCTACTTGTGAAGACCTGTTGAGGCAAGTGAGAATCGAAATCGATCAACATCAATGGAAATTGCAGCTGTGATACCAGTGCCGGTGGCACGTAAGACAACCATCCGAACGTGGCAGTTGCGAGCACCGCCCCGACTGGCCTCGTGTCGGTGGCACGTAAAAAGCACCATCCGATCGTGGCCGTTTGCCAGCCTCATCTGCCACGTAAAAAGCACCCACTGCACTCACAGAGTAGTTGGCATTAGGAAGGGCATTCAGCCATAGAAACATTGCCAGATCAGACTGGGCCTGGTGCAGCCTTCTGGCTTCCCAGACCCCAGTTGATCCGTCCAACCCATGCTAGCATGGAAAGTGGACTCTAAACGATGATGATGATGAATCTACCAAATCATCATCATCATTTAACGTCTGCTTTTCATGCTAGCATGGGTTGGACGATTTGACTGAGGTCTGGCAAACCAGACTCCAATCTGATATGGCAGAGTTTTTACAGCTGGATGCCCTTCCTAACGCCAACCAGCTGTAGAAACTCTGCCAGATCAGATTGGAGTCTGGTTCGCCAGACCTCAGTCAAATATACATATGTATATATGTACAAATGATAAGAAGACAAAGAAAATTGTTTAACACATCGTGGCTGGGCAGTAAAAACAGTTCCTCTGGTACTGAAATTCGTGTGATGGGTGAAAAGTTATTTGACCAGCAACTTCGGAAAATGGGAGAAACTATTAAATAGATAACTTGACATTTGATCAGGAATTAAACAATAAAGATATTTATGTTTGTGGTGGCGAAGTTGTGTGATCTGCAGTAGAGTAGACTAAATCGCCTCCCACCAAGCAGACCAACTTCGTGGCCTTAGAGTGAATAGGTAAGGGAAGAGAGATGCAAAAACAAAAAAAAAATGAGAATTATATATATATATAAAGCTGAAGTTGTCTGTGTATGGCAGGTTTAGTAGCTTTCAACTAACATTATCTCCTTCGAGACCCTTTGGCACAAGTTGACCAAAATTGAGAGTATGATAGAAGAAGGCTTGCTCTTCCTTCCGTAGAAGAAATAATTCAAATCGGACCATGTTAACACCAAAAATTATTTACATCACAAAGGTGCTTTTTCTATGAAAATCCCTATTTTTTACGATTTTTTGACTGCTGTGACGTCATTTTTTGGTCTATTTCAACAAGAAAAATGTTCAATTAAAGAGGATAACAAGCTACATAATGCAAAATTTTACTTTTCAAAAATTCCAATTCTAAAGGGTCGAAAAGAAAACAAGCCCGAGCAACGCTGGGCTATACTGCTAGTATATATATAAAGGGCAATGTGTAAAGACTCCATTCATTAATGACCCTGGCATTGCATCTAGGGAGTTGACCTCAAAGGCACAACTCCAGGCAAGGTTCTTTTCACGGAAGACCAGCTGTTGCCCATGCATACCAGTCTCCCCTCTCATCATCATCATCATTGTTCGACCGTGGTCGAGACAATGGAATTTACCATGCTACGCCAGACTTCACGGTCCATCATGGCATTACGGAGGTCCTGTTGCTGGATGCCTGTATCCCTGGAGATTACATCAGGGTAGGAGAGTGTGCGCCCTCTGATATTGTGAGTAGATGGCTTCCAGAGGAGAAGAGTAGAAACTGCCTCGTTTTCAGCTCTACAACAATGTCCAGCAAACTGGACTCCTACCTTTCACAAGAGATGACACAGGTGGTAGTTTCCTATATATTTGCATTTTGGTTGGATGACGCCTCCACGAGAGATTTTGAGCTCTCATGAGGAGGCGAGTGTAGGTTCCATCCAACCGCCTCTCAAGCTTCTTTGATAACATCCAGGTTTCTGAGCCATATAGTAGAATTGGTTCGACTGTGGCTTTGAAGATTTTAAGTTTGAAGTCTCTACTTAGATTTGATGACCAGATCTTATGCATGTCATTACAGGCTGACCAGGCCATACCCTTTCTAGATAGAAAGTCTTTTCCAGATGATGATATGTATGACCCAAGGTATTTGTAATCAGTCTCCCCTCTACAGGCCACCAATGTCATCCAAGTGAAGGCCAAAAGCTAATGCAGCTTGGCACCAGTGATGTTGCAGCTCATTTCTAAAGGTGAGTGAACTGGACCACCATGAAATAAAGTGTCTTGCTCAAGAACACAACACACAGCCTGGTCCAGGAATCAAAATCACTACATGATTGTGAACCCAGCATTCTAACCACTGAGCTATGTGCATCTCTCTCTCTCTTTCTCTGTGTGTATACATACATACATATATATGAATGCATATACAGGAGGCAGTTGACAAAGCCAGCTTCTATATATGGCTGAAATGAGAAGACCCAGAATAGATTTTCCTATTTTTGATTCCAATATTTATAGCTTGTACTTAACATTAAGGTTATTAATATAAATTACTTAATGAGTATAAGACTTTATTTAGATGTATATTAAATAAATAAATAAATTAATTAATAATTTTGGCGCAGGAGTGGCTGTGTGGTAAGTAGCTTGTTAACTAACCACATGGTTCCGGGTTCAGGCCCACTGCGTGGCACCTTGGGAAAGTGTCTTCTGCTATAGCCTCGGACCGACCAAAGCCTTGTGAGTGGATTTGGTAGACGGAAACTGAAAGAAGCCTGTCGTATATGTGTATATATATATATATGCGTGTTTGTGTTTGTTCACCTAACATTGTTTGACAACTGGCAAAAGAGACCGATTTGACTGAGGACTGGTGAACGAAATGGATGCACCAGGCTCCTTTCTGATATGGCAGAGTTTCGACAGCTTGATGCCCTTCCTAATGCCAACCACTCCAAGAGTGTAGTGGGTCCTTATATATGTCACTGGCATGAAGACCTGTCAGGCAGTACTGGCAACGGCCATGCTGAAATGGTGTTTTTTATGTGGTACCAGCACTGGCAATGACCTCACTCGAATACTTTTTCACGTGCCAGTAAGGCAATGCTGGTAATGATAAAATGGTGCTTTTTACCTGCCACACAGCATATATATATATATATATGGAAGGGCATTGGCGTTAGGAAGAGCACACTGCTGTAGAAACTCTGCCAGATCAGACTGGAGCCTGGTGCAGCCTTCTGGCTTCCCAGATCCTGGTCGAACCGTCCAACATATGCTAGCATGGAAAACGGACGTTAAATGATGATGATGATGACATATATATATATACACACACATGTAAATTTATGTGTGTGTATGTATGCATATCTAATACTATAAATGCGAATGTGTCCCACTTTTTCAACTTTACTCTTAGAGGCCGTAGCCCAACATATCATACCATTTTGGAATCAGGCTCAATCTGTGGGTAAATTAAGAACTTTCCAGGGCGAATCTGTACCTATAAGCCTGAAATTTTGGATTCCCAAGTTAACATTACGGATCTTTTCGGTTTGACCGGCAGTTGTTTATAGCAGTGTCATATGAAATTGTCACCCATAATTATGACCCTAGTATCGATCTATTGTATTTCAATCTGTTTTAGGATTAGGGTGAGGAGAAGGGTATCTTTTTTTCTTCAGAAATGTAAATAAACTCAATCTGTTTCTTAAACGAGGGACATATTCATACGGCACAGAATGTTTTTACCTTAATAGACGTCATTGATTGGTAGAAATTGAAGAAAAAAACCAACAAATATCTTACAAACTATAGAATATTCTCAAGAAAGCCAAGAGAAAAAAAATTTTTATCTTGACACATTCTACCAGTATACGAAGTTTAAAAGTATTTAATTAACTAGAAATTGTCTGCCGTTCAAAAGGAAAAGATCCCTATGTGTGCCCCCCAACTGGACGGGACGCCAGTCCATCGCAGCATTACTCAAGAAACAGGAAAAGGGAGTGAGAGAAAGTTGTGTCGAAAGAGTACAACAGGGGTCGTCACCACCCATGCCAGAACTTCCTGGAGCTACTAGGTGTTTTTGATCAATAAACACACACAACGCCCAGTCTGGGAATCGAAACCGTGAGTCTGCTGCCCTAACCACTGGGCCATTGCGCCTCCATACCTCCTCTGCTTAACACTTTTTATTTCTACCTCTGCTCTCAAGTGTAGAGAAGTAACAGAAACATGCACAGCTATTTGCAGAGAGGGAGACAAGACAGACATATATATAGGGGTAGAGTTTACGAAAAAAACAAAAGACAAAGACACGTGGTGTACAAAAACAAACAGATGGGATCTTTTCCTTTTGAACGGCAGTTTTCAGCACAATTCCTAGTTAACTAAACACTTTTAAAGTTCGTATACTGGTAGAATGTCTTTATAAAACATCATTTTTTCTTGGCTTTATTGAGACAATTCTATATGTTGTAACATATTTCCACTTTAAAATCGAGCATTTCGGCAATTTTAACCAATCAAATACGTCCATTTGGAGTCAAAACATACCGTGCTGTATGAATATGTCCTCGTTTAAGAAACAGATTGGGTTTATTTACATTTGCGAAGAAAAAAAGATACCTTTACCCCCACCCCTAACCCTAAGTAAACCTGACCCTAAGATAGATTGAAATGCAATAGATCGATACTAGGGCCATAATAATGGGTGACTATTTCAAACGACACCGCTAGAAATAAATCCCATTTTTATTTTGACACATTCTACCAGTACACGAAGTTTAAAACTGTTTAATTAACTAGAAATTGTGTTGAAAACTGCCGTTCAAAGGGTAAAGATCCATTTAGGGTTAGGGTTAGGATCAGTGACAGGATGTCTCAGTTTTAGAAGCAATCGATTGATTAAAATTCGAAAAATTAAACTATGTTAAACTTACAAATTACAATTTTCTCAAGAAAGGCAAGAGAAAAAGTTGTTTTATTTTGACACATTCTACCAGTATACGAAGTTTAAAAGTGTTTAGTTAACTAGAAATTGTCTGCCGTTCAAAAGGAAAAGATCCAATTTATGTGCTGAAAAAGGAGTAGACATTATTAAAATAATCTGGTTTAAATTTGGAAAAACTCGATGGTAATTTATTGACAGAATGAGAGAAAGAAAATCACTGGAGCGGAAAAAGGAGTAGACATTATCAAAATAATCTGGTGAATGGGACAAAGAAAATCACTGGAGCGGAACCAACAAGTTAGCAGAGCCATCTCTAGGAAAATTAAAGAAATACAATCATACGAAGGGAAGTAACTTCTACAAGATAGTGAACCACTCAATGTTACAGTAATTATTTTTCGAAGCGGGAACCTGACAATAATTAGGAAAATATATTTCTTCGTCTTAATTAATAACTTTGAAACTGAAATGTTGATTTGATGCTTATAAAATACTATGACCGACTGATACATGTGATAGAGCTGAAATTAATTAGTAAAGTGAGAATAAAACAGCGTAATTAATTAGTAAAATGTGAGGAGTCCGATTGAAGAATTCCACATTAATATATGTTATCCTGTTGTTTATGAGGCATTGATAAAACGGTAAGTTGATAAAGATTTACTCTAATGTTATATTAATAATAGTAATGATGATGATGATTTCAAAACTGGCCCAGGGTCAGCAATCTTTAATATGAGCGATAAGTCGATTGCATGGGTCCCGGTTTTTTCCCGAAAGAGATGAAAGACAAAGTCGATCTCATCCGTATTGGAACTCAGGACTTTCCGCCGAGGTTGGCTTTGTATTTCATTCCATTCCGTGTGAAGAAAATAATAATGATAATAGTAATCTTTTGATAATTAAAACAATAACCTTTTGTGCTTTTGACCTGAAAATTGGCGGTAAGGCATAAGTGAATTACATGGACCCTAGTACTTGATTGCTTCTTATTTTTTCTACCTGGAAATGATGAAAGGGGACCTTGATGTGATTTGAACTTTGAGAGTAATGATGCGATCTTTTCACTTTGACCGGCAGATTTTAAAAATAATTTCTATGTAACTAAAACATTTTAAACTTCGTATACTGGTAGAATGTGCTTTAAAAAAATGGTTTTCTCTTAGCTTTCTTGAGAAAATTCTGCATTTTGTAACATATTTGTTTAATTTCTTGCATTTCGGCAATTTCAACCAATTAATGACGTCTATTGATGTGAAAACGATTTCTGCCGTAACATTTTCTGGCGGCATTATATGAAAATATCCCTGTTACATATTATATATTCGTTTAAGAAACAGATTGGGTTTATTTATATTTCTGAAGAAAAAAAGATACCCTTCCCCCAACCCTAAAACAGATTGAAATGCAATAGATCGATACTAGGATCATAATTATGGGTGGACACTAAATAGGGAACGGTTTTGTTATCCAGCTCTGTTTACGAGTGACCCCTCAGTTTATGACCACGGGGTATCTTTTTTCTCATAAAAAACAGGGACATTTTCATATGACGCCGCCAGTATATGTTACAGCAGAAATCGTTTTCACCTCAATAGACGTCTTTGATTAGTTGAAATTGCCGAAATGCAAGAAATTAAACAACAAATATGTTACAAAGTACAGAATTTTCTCGATAAAACCAAGAGAAAAAGATGTTTTATAAACACATTCTACCAGTATACGAAGTTTAAAATTTTTTAGTTACATAGAAATTATTAAAAAAATCTGCCGGTCCAAGCGAAAAGATCCTAATGATGTGCAGGGCACTGACCATGGGCTCATCGTAGACAACATGAAGACAGGGACCTTCACTGCTGGATAGCTAGCAAGCTGGTCCAGAAAAGGGAATTCCAGTTGGCAACATGAAGTCTTAAATCAAACATTTTTCTGAAAGGTAAAGGTGAAGTGTGTAGTAAACTTGTGTGGGTATACCAATGTTTCAACACCTCAATGAACTCTGACCCCTGTAAACATTGACATTAAATGGCCGACAGTGTTCATGTTGTAATATTTACAATGTTGAATTACTATGTCACTTAACTATCCTCTTTATCTTACTGTTTCTTTTTATATTTCAGAATATCACATCATGTTGACATGAAAGAAATTACTTCATTCAGATGTGCCTTTGATATTTCTATCAACTAAAGGAAGATGATATATTTATAAGGAGCATTCATCTATACATCAACGTTTCTATATAAATATAATCTATGACAAACAACAGCAGAATATTTTTCTTGTCTGGAATGTAGAGGAGGTGATTGCTTTACAAGTTTGGATAACTTTACAAATGAGTTGACAGTTTTCACCTGTTGATTTAGGTATTAAGTAAGATCACAGAAGAAAGAAAGATTTACATTAAATTATTCTCTAAAAAAAGTAATGCAAATGGACACAAACATATTCATAGAAAAGAAAAAAACAATATTATTGTGATATATATGACAAATTATCCTGTCATAATGAATAATTTAACTGAACCTAAAAACCCTGATACAAGAGAGAAACCATATTTCTGTGATGTCTGTGAAAAATCATTCTCTCGAAGAAATCACTTGACTATTCACAAGTGTATTAATACAGGAGAAATGCCATATCATTGTAATATCTGTGGTGAATCATTTTCTCTAAATAGCACTTTAACTCGACATAATCGTGTTCATACAGGAGAAAAGCCATTTCATTGTGGTATCTGTGGTAAAACATTCTCTCAAAGTAATGGCTTAACTAAACACAGGCGCGTTCACACTGGAGAGAAACCATATCATTGTGATATCTGTGGTAAATCATTCTCTTGTAGTAGCCACTTGTCTGATCATAAATGCATTCATACAGGGGAAAAACCATATCATTGTGATATCTGTGGTAAAGCATTCTCTGAAAATGGCACTTTAACTAAACACAAACGCATTCATACAGGAGAGAAGCCATATCATTGTAAGATCTGTGGCAAATCATTCATTGAAAGTGGTAACTTGAATAAGCACAAGCGTGTTCATACAGGAGAGAAACCATATCATTGTGATATCTGTGGTGAATCATTTTCTCAAAATAGCCACCTGTCTAAACATAAACGTATTCATACAGGAGAGAAACCTCATCATTGTGATATCTGTGGTAAATCATTTTCTGAAAATAGCACTTTAACTAGTCACAAATATACTCATACAAGCGAGAAGCCATATTGTGACATCTGTGCTAAAACATTCTCTTGTAGTAGCCACTTGACTAAACACAAGCGCGTTCATAGAGGAGAGGAATTATATCCTTGAGATATCTGTGGTTAATCATTCTCTTATAATACTCACTTGACTAATCATAAACATATTTGTACTGGGGGGAAAAATTCACATCACTGTGATATCTGTGATGAATAATTCTTTCAAAATGGCTACTTCAGTACACATGTGAGTATTCACACACAACTGTAGCTGTACCAGTATTGAAATTAATTACAACACGACAACAATAACTTCTATTTTTCTCTGCTAAAAGGCGTTTTTTTTTATCTCTTCAAATTTGATGTTATCAACTTCAAACTCATGAATATGAACCTGAATGCCATGTATATATGGAAATATATCAACACAACAAAGCCTTTGAGGTGTCTTCACAAGACACCAGCGTATTTATTCAGGGGAGAAGCCATATCAGTGTGATATCTGTGGTACATCATTCTCAAAACAATCTCACTTCAGTACACGTTTGTGTATACACACTCAAGTGTGACTATATAAGTTTTAAAATTTGTTACAACATACCTAAAATTACTTCTAGTTTTTCTGCAAAGAGACAGGGATTTTTTTTATCTCTTCAAATTTCATGGTATAAACTTCAATTTCATCAATGTCAACATCAAATTCAGCAAAGACTTTGATTTCTGAAGATGGTCATGCTGGAGTTTTGTCGAATTTGTTATGATAGAATAAAGAAATGGGAATAATGAATAAAAACTGAATTAAACTGAAATTGGTTTTGTCTATTAACTTTCATCATTGTCGTCATTTTCATCATCATCATCCTTCAGCGATAGCTTTTCTTTATATGCTGTGATGGGGGGACAGTTTGACATGAGCTGGCAAGCCCTAATGCTGCACTAGGTTCCAGTCTGATTTGTTTTGGTTGCTTTGGATGTATTCTCCTAATATTAACCAGTTTACATTTTATGCTGTGTGCTTTATATCATCATCATCATCATCATTTAACATCCGCCTTCCAAGCTAGCATGGGTTGGACGAGTTGGACGATTTGACTGAGGACTGGTGAATGAAATGGCTGCACCAGGCTCCTTTCTGATCTGGCAGAGTTTGGACAGCTTGATGCCCTTCCTAATGCCAACCACTCCAAGAGTGTAGTGGGTCCTTATACATGTCACTGGCATGAGGACTTGTCAGGCTGTACTGGCAACGGCCACGCTCAAATGGTGATTTTTACGTGCCACCTGCACAGGAAACAGTCCAGCAGCACTGGCAATGACCTCTCTCGAATACTTTTTCACGTGCCATCGGCATATGTGCCAGTAAGACAGTGCTGGTAACGATCATGCTCAAATGGTGCTTTTTACCTGCCACACAGCATATATATATATTTATAAAATTTAATAAGGGTAGAAATTGATATTAATCAATTAAAACCAATTCATATTAAAAAATCCAAAGATTAAAATATTTTTTACATACAAAATTTAAAGGACTGACCACTAAAAGTTAGTGGTCAGTCATTTGAGTTTTGTAGGTAAAAAATATATATATATATATATGTGGAAGGGCATCCAGCTGTAGAAACTCTGCCAGATCAGACTGGAGCCTGGTGCAGGCAATTTAAAAACACAAACCAAACACCACCTTCCTTTCACTTCCCACTCTCTCTCTCTCATGACCTCACTGTCCCTCCTCGGATCTTTTCCTTTTGAACGGCAGACAATTTCTAGTTAACTAAACACTTTAAAACTTCATATACTGGTAGAATGTGTCAAAATAAAACATTTTTTTCTCTTGGCTTTCTTGAGAAAACTGTAATTTGTTTGTTTAACGTAGTTTAATTTTTCGAATTTTAACCACTGAATCGCCTCTAATTGAGCTAAAATCATTTGCTGCGTCTAAAACTGAGACAACATCCTGTCACTAATCCTAACCCTCAATTTTTATTGTTTTTAATTGTTAAATTAATTTAATTGTTACGCATGTAAAAAAAAACATCCATTGCTTTAGTTTTTTTTTAGATGCGTAACAATTAATAAAAAAAAAATTAGGGTTAAGGTTAGGTTGAGGGTTAGTGACAGGATGTTATCTCAGTTTTAGACGCAGCAAATGATTTTAGCTCAAAGGAGGTAATCGATTGGTTAAAATTGCCGAATTGCTCGAAATTTCAGACGAAATATCTTACAAACTATAGAATTTTCTCAATAAAACCAAGAGAAAATGTTGTTTTATAAACACATTCGACCAGTATACGAAGTTTAAAAGTGTTTAGTTAACTAGAAATTGTGTTGACATCTGGCGTTCAAAAGGAAAAGATTCCCCATCTCTTTTGCTCTGCTTCTCACTTGAGCTATTGTCGCCCTTTTCAAGTCTAGCCAGGCTCATGGAACCGGTTTCTGTGACGTATGTGGAATATTTTCCTTTTGAACGGCATTTCAGCAATTTTAACCAATTGATTACCTCCAATCAACTAAAATCATTTGCTGTGACTAAAAGTGAGACAACATCCTGTCACTAACCTTAAACCTCCCCCCTATCCCTAACCCTAAATTTTTTCTCTTACTTGTTAAATTAATTTAATTCCATTGCTTTAGTTTTTTTTACACTCGTAACAATGAAGAAAAAAAAAATTTAGGGTTAGGGGGGAGGTTTAGGGTGAGTTACAGGATGTTGTCTAAGTTTTAGATGCAGCAAATGATTTTAGCTCAAAAGAGAGCATAGGATTGGTTAAAATTCGAAAAATTAAACTACGTTAAACAAACAAATTACAATTTTGTCGAGAAAGTCAAGAGAAAAAGGCGTTCTATTTTGACGCATTCTACCAGTATACGAAGTTTAAAAGTATTTAATTAACTAGAAATTGTGTTGAAAAGTGCAGATCAAAAGGAAAAGATCCATTTAGTGTTAGGGTTAGGATCAGTGACAGGATGTCTCAGTTTTAGACGCAGCAAATGATTTTAGCTAAATAGAAGCAATCGATTGATTAAAATTCGAAAAATTAAACTACGTTAAACAAACAAATTACAATTTTCTCAAGAAAGCCAAGAGAAAATAATGTTTTATTGTGACACATTCTACCAATATACGAAGTTTTAAAGTGTTTAGTTAACTAGAAATTGTCTGCCGTTCAAAAGGAAGAGATCCAATTTATGTGCTGAAAAGGAGTAGACTTTATTAAAATAATCTGGTGTAAATTTGGAAAAACTCGATGGTAATTTATTGACAGAATGGGACAAAGAAAATCACTGGAGCGGAACCAACACGTCAGCAGAGCCATCTCTAGGAAAATTAAAGAAATACAATCATACGAAGGGAAGTAACTTCTACAACACAGTGAACCACTCGATGTTACAGTAATTATTTTTCGACGCGGGAACCTGACAATAATTAGGAAAATATATTTCTTCGTCTTAATTAATAACTTCCAAATTGAAATGTTGATATGATGCTTATAAAATACTATGACCGACTGATACATGTGATAGAACTGAAATTAATTGGTAAAACGAGAATAAAACAGCGTAATTAATTAGTAAAATGTGAGGAGTCCGATTGAAGAATTCCACATTAATATATGTTATCCTGTTGTTTATGAGGAATTGATAAAACGGTAAGTTGATAAAGATTTACTCTAATGTTATATTAATAATAGTAATGATGATGATGATTTCAAAAGTGGCCCAGGGTCAGCAATCTTTAATACGAGCGATAAGTCGATTGCATGGGTCCCGGTTTTTTCCCGAAAGAGATGCAAGACAAAGTCGATCTCATCCGTATTTGAACTCAGGACTTTCCGCCGAGGTTGGCTTTGTATTTCATTCCATTCCGTGTGAAGAAAATAATAATGATGATGATGATAATAGTAATCTTTTGATAATTAAAACAATAACCTTTTGTGCTTTTGACCTGAAAATTGGCGGGAAGGCATAAGTGAATTACATGGACCCTAGTACTTGATTGCTTCTTATTTTTTCTACCTGGAAATGATGAAAGGGGACCTTGATGTGATATGAACTTTGAGAGTAATGATGCGATCTTTTCACTTTGACCGGCAGATTTTAAAAATAATTTCTATGTAACTAAAACATTTTAAACTTCGTATACTGGTAGAATGTGTTTTAAAAAAATGGTTTTCTCTTAGCTTTCTTGAGAAAATTCTGCGTTTTGTAACATATTTGTTTAATTTCTTGCATTTCGGCAATTTCAACCAATTAATGACGTCTATTGATGTGAAAACGATTTCTGCCGTAACATTTTCTGGCGGCATTATATGAAAATATCCCTGTTACATATTATATATTCGTTTAAGAAACAGATTGTGTTTATTTACATTTCTGAAGAAAAAAAGATACCCTTCCCCCAACCCTAAAACATATTGAAATGCAATAGTTCGATACTAGGATCATAATTATGGGTGGACACTAAATAGGGAACGGTTTTGTTATCCAGCTCTGTTTACGAGTGACCCCTCAGTTTATGGCCACGGGGTATTTTTTTCTCATAAAAAACAGGGACATTTTCATATGACGCCGCCAGTATATGTTACAGCAGAAATCGTTTTCACCTCAATAGACGTCTTTGATTAGTTGAAATTGCCGAAATGCAAGAAATTAAACAACAAATATGTTACAAAGTACAGAATTTTCTCGATAAAACCAAGAGAAAAAGATGTTTTATAAACACATTCTACCAGTATACGAAGTTTAAAATTTTTTAGTTACATAGAATTATTAAAAAAATCTGCCGGTCAAAGCAAAAAGTTCCTAATGATGTGTAGGGCACTGCCCATGGGCTCATCGTAGACAACATGAAGACAGGGACCTTCACTGCTGGCTAGCTAGCGAGCTGGTCCAGAAAAGGGAATTCCGGTTGGGCAACATGAAGTCTTAAATCAAACATTTTTCTGAAAGGTAAAGGTGAAGTGTGTAGTAAACTTGTGTGGGTATACCAATGTTTCAATGCCTCAATGAACTCTGACCCCTGAAAACATTAACATTAAATGGCTGACAGTGTTCATGTTGTAATATTTACAATGTTGAATTACTATGTCACTTAACTATCCTCTTTATCTTACTGCTTCTTTTTCTATTTCAGAATATCACATCATGTTGACATGAAAGAAATTACTTCATTCAGATATGCCTTTGATATTTCTATCAACTAAAGGAAGATGATATATTTATAAGGAGCATTCATCTATATATCAACGTTTCTATATAAATATAATCTTGTCTGCAATGTAGAGGAGGTGATTGCTTTACATATTTGGATAACTTTACAAACGAGTTGACAGTTTTCACCTGTTGATTTAGGTATTAAGTAAGATCACAGAAGAAAGAAAGATTGACATTAAATTATTCTTTGAAAACGTAATGCAAATGGACACAAACATATTCATAGAAAAGAAGAAAACAATATTATTGTGATATATATGACAAATTATGCTGTCATAATGAATAATTTAACTGAACCTAAAAACCCTGATACAAGAGAGAAACTATATTTCTGTGATGTCTGTGGTGAATCATTATATCGAAGAAATCACTTGACTATTCACAAGTGTATTCATACAGGAGAGAAGCCATATCATTGTAATATCTGTGGTGAATCATTTTCTCTAAATGGCGCTTTAACTCGACATAAACGTATTCATACAGGAGAAAAGCCATTTCATTTTGGTATCTGTGGTAAAACATTCATTGTATGTCGTAACTTGAATAGACACAAACGTATTCATACAGGAGAGAAACCATATCATTGTAATATCTGTGGTGAATCATTCTCTAAAAATGGCAGTTTAACTAAACACAAACCGATTCATACAGGAGAGAAGCCATTTCATTGTAAGATCTGTGGCAAATCATTCATTGAAAGTGGTAACTTGAATAAGCACAAGCGTGTTCATACAGGAGAGAAGCCATTTCATTGTAATATCTGTGGTAAATCATTCTCTGAAAATGGCAGTTTAACTAGACACAAACGCATTCATACAGGAGAGAAGCCATTTCATTGTAACATCTGTGGTATATCATTCATTGAAAGTGGTCACTTGAATACACACAAGCGCATTCATACAGGGAAGAAGCCATATCATTGTAATATCTGTGGTGAATCATTTTCTCTAAAGAGCACTTTAACTCAACATAAACGTATTCATACAGGAGAAAAACCATATCATTGTGATATCTGTGGTAAATCATTCTCTCGAAGTAATGGCTTAATTAAACACCAGCACGTTCACACTGGAGAGAAACCATATCATTGTGATATCTGTGGTAAGTCATTCTCTCGTAGTGGCCGCTTGTCTGATCATAAACGTATTCATACTGGGGAAAAGCCATATCAGTGTGATATCTGTGGTAAATCATTTGCTGAAAATAGCTATTTAATTATTCACAAACGTATTCATACAGGAGAGAAGCCATATCATTGTGATATCTGTGGTAAATCATTCTCTCGTAGTGGCCACTTTTCTGATCATAAACGCATTCATACTGGGGAAAAGCCATATCATTGTGATATCTGTGCTAAATCATTCTCTCGCAGTAGTCAATTGTGTAGACATAAACGCATTCATAATGGGGAAAAACCATATCATTGTGACATCTGTGGTAAATCATTCTCTGAAAGTGGTGTCCTAACTAAACACCAGTGCAGGATAGAAACCATATCATCGTGACATCTGTGGTAAATCATTCTCTGAAAGTGGTGTCCTAACTAAACACCAGTGCAGGATAGAAACCATATCATTGTGATATCTCTGGTAAATCATTCTCTGAAAGTGGTGTCCTAACTAAACACCAGTGCAGGATAGAAACCATATCATTGTGATATCTGTGGTAAATCATTCTCTGAAAGTCGTGTCCTTACTAAACACCAGTGCAGGATAGAAACCATAACATTGTGATATCTGTGGTAAATCATTCTCTGAAAGTGGTGTCCTAACTAAACACCAGTGCAGGATAGAAACCATATCATTGTGATATTTGTGGTAAATCATTCTCTGAAAGTGGTGTCCTAACTAAACACCAGTGCAGGATAGAAACCATATCATTGTGATATTTGTGGTAAATCATTCTCTGAAAGTCGTGTCCTAACTAAACACCAGTGTAGGATAGAAACCATAACATTGTGATATCTGTGGTAAATCATTCTCTGAAAGTGGTGTCCTAACTAAACACCAGTGCAGGATAGAAACCATATCATTGTGATATTTGTGGTAAATCATTCTCTGAAAGTGGTGTCCTAACTAAACACCCGTGCAGGATAGAAACCATATCATTGTGATATCTGTGGTAAATCATTCTCATAGAATGGTGACTTGACTAATTATAAGCATATTCATACTGGGGAAAAACAATATCACTGATATCTATCGCAAATCATTTTCTCAAAAACGCCATTTATGTACACGTGAGTATTCACACAAAAGTGCAACCATTCAGTATTAATCTTTATTACAACAATTATGGCTATTTTTTTTCTGCTGAAAGACAGGGCTATCTTTATCTCTTCAAATATGATGTTATCAACTTCAATTTCAATAATGTCAACATCAAATTCATGAATGTCATGAATATATATGGAAGCATATCAACAATGCCTTTGATTTCTGAAGATGATTGCTCTGGATTTTTGAGCAATTTGTTTTGAGAGAATAAAGAAATGGGAATAATGAATAAAAGGTTACACTGAAGTTGGTTTTGTCTATGTGTTTTCATCATTGTTGCTGTTATCATCATCATCCTTTAGTGAAATTTTTTTCCTTTACTGGCATGGGTGGCACAGTGTGACATTAGCTGGCAAACCATGATGCTGCACTTGGTTCCAGTCTGATTTGTTTGGGTTTCTTTGGATGTTTTCTCCTAATAGAGTTTATGCTGTGTGCGTATGCGCACACACACATGTACGTGTGTGTGTGTACATACATATATCATCATCATCATCATCCTATGAAAAAATATATATATTTCCAATGATACCGAGGGGAAGGGGGTCCGCCACACTTTTTCCAAGCAAAAATAAGGAGTTTGCAGCATATTGTGAGGTCAGGGTACTTGAATCCATGCAAAAAATCTGAGTTATTTTGTTTGTCTTTATGAAAATCTTTTGGGTGAAAATAATAAAATTTACCCGAAATTCTTCTGGACACAAACTTCTCCGAAAAGAATTGTGACAACAAATTCGTATGTAATCGTATTCTATACCATCTAAAAAGTATTGTGATCGTAATCTATCTCATCAGAAATGTAGTCATGGAAAATTTTGAATTACAGTTAATCTACCAAATCATCATCATCAATTAACGTCCGCTTTCCATGCTAGCATGGGTTGGACGATTTGACTGAGGTCTGGCAAACCAGACTCAAATCTGATCTGGCAGAAATTCGTGTGATGGGTGAAAAGTTATTTGACCAGCGACTTCGGAAAATGGAAGAAACTATTAAATAGATAACTTGACACTTGCTCAGGAATTAAACAATGAAGATATTTATGTTTGTGGTGGCGAAGTTGTGTGATCTGCAGTAGAGTAGACTAAATTGCCTCCCACCAAGCAGATCAACTTCGTAGCCTTAGAGTAAATAGGCAAGGGAAGAGAGATGCAAAAACAAACAAAAAAAATGAGAATTATATATATATATAAAGCTGAAGTTGTCTGTGTATGGCAGGTTTGGTAGCCTTCAACTCACACTATCTCCTCTGAGATCCTGCAGCGCAAGTTGACCAAAATTAAGAGTATGATAGAAGAAGGCTTACTCTCCCTTCCGTAGAAGAAAAAATTCAAATCGGACCATGTTAACACCAAAAATTATTTACATCACAAAGGTGCTTTTTCTCTATGAAAATCCCTATTTATTACGATTTTTTGACTGCTGTGTCGTCATTTTTCGGTGTATTTCAACAAGAAAAATGTTCACTTAAAGAGGATAACAAGCTACATAATGCAAAATTTTTACTTTTCAAAAATTCCAATATATACTGCTAGTATATATATAAAGAGCTATGTGTAATGACTGTATGACCCAAGGTATTTGTAATCAGTCTCCCCTCTACAGGCCACCAATGTCATCCAAGTGAAGGCCAAAAGCCAATGCAGCTTGGCACCAGTGATGTTGCAGCTCATTTCTAGAGGTGAGTGAACTGGACCACCATGAAATAAAGTGTCTTGCTCAAGAACACAACACACAGCCTGGTCCAGGAATTGAACTCACTACTTAATGATTGTGAACCCAGCATTCTAACCACTGAGCTATGTGCATCTCTCTCTCTCTTTCTCTGTGTGTATACATACATACATATATATGAATGTATATACAGGAGGCAGCTTCTATATATGGCTGAAATGAGAAGACCCAGAATAGCTTTTCCTATTTTTAATTCCAATATTTATAGCTTGTACTTAGCATTAAGGTTTTTAATAAAAATTACTTAATGAGTATAAGACTTTATTTAGATGTATATTAAATAAATAAATAAATTAATTAATTAATAATTTAGGCGCAGGAGTGGCTGTGTGGTGAGAAACTTGTTAACTAACCACATGGTTCAGTCTGGTATATGTGTGTGTTTGTGTTTGTTCCCCTAACATTGTTTGACAACTGATGCTGGTGTGTTTATGTCCCCATTATTTAATGATGTGTAACTGTTCTTAGAATCATGTCTATTTAAAAGAAAACTGAAGGGTCTCAGTTGGGGATTGATAAATATAAAAAAAGTCAATAAGGCGCAGGAGTGGCTGTGTGGTAAGTAGCTTGCTTACCAACCACACAGTTCCGGTTTCAGTCCCACTGCGTGGCACCTTCGACAAGTGTCTTCTGCTATAGCTTCAGGCCGACCAAAGCCTTGTGAGTGGATTTGGTAGACAGAAACTGAAAGAAGCCTGTCGTATATATATATATAGGAGTGGCTGTGTGGTAAGTAGCTTGCTTACCAACCACACAGTTCCGGTTTCAGTCCCACTGCGTGGCTCCTTGGGCAAGTGTCTTCTACTATAGCCTCGGGCCGTCAAAGCCTCATGAGTGGATTTTGTAGACGGAAACTGAAAGAAGCCTGTCGTATATATATATATATGTGTGTTTGTCTCCCCAACATTGCTTGACAACCGATGCTGAAGTGTTTACGTCCACGTTACTTAGCGGTTCGGCAAAAGAGACTGATCGGATAAGTACTAGACTTACAAAGAATAAGTCCTGGGGTCGATTTGCTTGACTAAAAGACGGTGCTCCAGCATGGCCGCAGTCAAACGACTGAAGCAAGTAAAAGAGAAAGAGAAAGGGTTACATTCTCTCTATAGATTAGTATAAAGGAGCTAATTTTGAATTCCCATATACAAAGTAAACAATCAGGTGGGGTTGGTTGTATTTAACAGGAGAAAACTAACCAAATAAGGGAGTATGGAATTTTAAATATTGGGGACTAAAATTAATATCAAACCATCCATAATCAATACAGCTTAGATATTAGTATGAAAGAAATCATCATCATCGTTTACTGTCCGTTTTCCATGCTAGCATGTGTTGGATGGTTCGACTGGGCTATGGGAAGCTAGGAGGCTGCACCAGGCTCCAGTCTGATCTGGCAGTGTTTCTACAGCTGGATGCCCTTCCTAATGCCAACCACTCCGTGAGTGAAGTGGGTGGTTTTTAGTGCTACCGGTACAGGGGCTGCATGAGGCTGGCAAAAAGCCCCGATTTGTTGATGCTTTTATGTGTCACCGACATGGACGGCGCTGGCATCTTCCATGTTCGGGTGGAAGGAGACTGGAATAGGGTAGCCATTGACATCATGAACTATTGGGAAAATGTATACCCCTCAATGGTCGACTGTGGTCCAGAGCAGATGGCTATATGGAGAGAGATCAGGGCGGAGAGTGCTGCCAAAATTGCCAGAAGACAATGGAGGTAGTCTTCTGGTACAACATACCGTCCAGGTTAGGGCAAACCGAAGAGTCTGCCTCGAAAAGAGCCATATTCTAGTGAAAAGGGAGACATCTCAGCATGGTGTCTGTACAGTTCGAGGACAAGGTGTGGTTGAAGACCCTGAATGCTTGTGTAGGGCACTGGCCATAAATTTATAACAGACGGACTATAGACAGGAACCTCACAGCTGGCTACTTAGTGAGTTGCTCTGCAGAGAAGGGACTTCCGATCTTTTCCGTTTGACCGGCAGTTTTTTCTAGCGGTGTCATATGAAATTGTCACCCATAATTATGACCCTAGTATTGATCTATTGCATTTCAATCTCTTTTAGGGTTAGAGGTGGGGGGAAGGGTATCTTTTTCTTCCGAAATGTAAATAAACCCAATCTGTTTCTTAAACGAGGGACATATTCATACGGCACAGAATGTTTTCACCTTAGTAGACGTCATTGATTGGTTGAAATGCAAGAAATTAAACAACAAATATCTTACAAACTATAGAATTTTCTCAATAAAGCCAAGAGAAAAAGACGTTTTATAAACACATTCTACCAGTATACGAAGTTTAAAACTGTTTAGTTACGTGGAAATTAATTTAGAAAACTGCCGGTCAAACCGAAAAGATCCTAGAATATACAAATATACTTTGTTAAATTAATCTGGTGAGAATTTGAAAAAAACTTGAAGCTGGAGTTATTGACAGAAAGGGACAAAGTTAAAAAAAACACCGGAACGTATCCAACGAGTCAGTAGCGCTCTCTATTGGAGAATTGAGGAAATACAATCATATCAAGGGACACAACTTGTACAAGACATCAACCACGAGGCCAAAGTAGCTAATTAGGGAAGTTAATTAGGGAGGTTAATTACCGATCACTGAGTCGCTGTTTATTTGTGAATACGGTAAGTTGACAAAGATTTACTTTAAGGCTGTAATATTGTTGATAATACTACTAATAATAAGGTAAATAATAGAATTCTGTGAACCTCTCGATGTTACAGTAATTATTTTTCCAAGCGGGAACCTGACGATAATTAGGAAAATATATTTGTTCGTCTTAATTAATAATTTCCAAACTGAAATGTTGATCTGTTGTTTATAAAATACTATGACCGACTGATACATGTGATATAAAGTAAATTAGTTGGTAAAAATGAATGTAATGTGGCATAATTAATTAGTAAAATGAGAAGAAACCGATTGAAGAATTCCACATTAATTAATTCTGTCCCGTTGTTAATGAGGCATTGATAAAACGGTAAGTTGATGAAGATTTGCTTTAAGGTTATATTAATATTCGTAATGGTAGTTTCAAATTTTGGCCCAGGGCGAGCGGGAGTCGATGACACGGGCCCCAGAATTTCCTGAAAGGGATGAACGGCAAAGTGAACCTCGGCTGTATTTGAACCCAAGACTTACTGTCGAGATCGACTCTGGGATCTTTTCGGTTTGAACGACAGTTTTTAAAAATAATTTCCACGTAACTAAACAGTTTTAAACTTTGTATACCGGTGGAGTGTGTTTATAAAACATCTTTTTCTCTTGGCTTTCTTGAGAAAATTCTATAGTTTGTGAGATATTTGTTATTTTTTTTTCTTCAATTTCTGCAATTTCAACCAATCAATGACGGTTATTGAGGTGAAAACATTCTGTGCCGTATGAATATGTCCCTCGTTTATAAACAGATTGGGTTTATTTACATTTCTGAAGAAAAAGATACCCTTCCCCTTACCCCTAACCCTAAAAGAGATTGAAATGTAATAGATCGATACTTGGGTCATAATTATGGGTGACAATTTCATATGACACCGCTAGAAAAAAACTGCCGTTCAAACCGAAAAGATCCCCCAAGACCTACTGTGGAGATCGACTCTGTGTTTCATTTTTTTCAGTGTGAGTAAAAAATAATAATAATCTTTGGTACTTTAGGCACAAGTCCTGAAATTTGGTAGAAGGGCGTAAGTCGATTCCATGGACCCCAGTACTGTTCTTATTTTATCGATCTCGAAAGGCAAAGTCGACCTCGGCGGACTTTGAAGTGTTAGAGTAAAGACGGACGAAATGCTGTTAAGCATTTTGTCCAGTATGCTAATGATTCTGCCAGTAAATAATGGAATTCTGTGAACCCTTCGAAGTTACTGCAATCTGTGAAAATGCATAGAAAGATTGAGAAAATATGCTCGCTTGTCTTAGATATAAAAAAAGGGATTTTCCTGAAAGGTATGAGGAAGGTAGGCGTAGGGCCGAACTAAGCCTTGTGAGTGGATTTCATAGACAGAAACTGAAAGAAGCCCTTTGTATATGTGTGTGTGTGTGTGTATATATGTTTTTGTGTGTGTGTGTATGTTTTTGTGCCTGTGTTTGTCTCCCCAACATTGCTTGACAACCGATGCTGGTGTGTTTACGTGCCCGTAACTTAGCGGTTCAGCAAAAGCAACAAATAGAATAAGTACTAGGTCGATTTGCTTGACTGTAAGGCGGTGCTCCAGCATGGTCACAGTCAAGTGCCTGAAACAAGTAAAAGAGTAAAAGTTGTGTAGGTATGCCAGTCTTTCAACACTTCAATGAACTCCGACCCTTGCGAACATTGACATTAAACGGATGACAGTATTGATGTTGTAAAATTTGCAATGTTGAATTATTATGTCACTTAACTATTCTCTTTATATCACTGTTTCTTTTCCTCTTTCAGAATATCAGATCATGTTGACGTAAAAGAAATCTTGTCGTTCAGATGTGACTTTTGATATTTTTATGGACTTTCATCAACTAAAGGAAGGCAATATATTTATAAGGAGCCTTCATCAATACATCAACCTTTTTATATTGATATAATCTATGACAAACAACAGCAAAATATTTTTCTTGTCTTCACTGTCTGGAATGTAGAGGAGGTGATTGCTTTACAAGTTTGGATAACTTTATGAAGGACCTGACAGTTTTCACCTGGTAATTTAGATATTAAGATCACAGCTGAAAGAAACATAGCATTAAATTATTCCCTGAAAACAGTAACTGAACTGAACACAATTATATTCTTAGAAAAGAAAAAAAAAATAATATTGTGACATATATGACAAATCATTCTCCCATAATGAATAATTTAATAAAATCTAAAAACCCTGATACCAGAGAGAAACCATATTTCTGTGATGTCTGTGGAAAATCATTCTCTAGCAGAACTCACTTGACCATTCACAGATGTTTTCATACGGGTGAGAAGCCATATCATTGTGATATCTGTGGTAATTCATTCTCTTGTAATAGTCAATTGACTAATCATAAACGTATTCATACTGGAGAGAAGCCATATCATTGTGATATTTGTGGTAAATCATTTTCTGAAACTTGCAATTTAACTGTTCATAAGCGTACACATACAGGAGAGAGGCCATATCATTGTGATATCTGTGGCAAATCATTCACTGCAAACAGTCATTTTACTAAACACAAGCGCGTTCATACAGGAGAGAAACCCTATCGTTGTGATATTTGTGGAAAATTATTTTCTCAGAGAAGTCACTTGTCTGTTCACAAACGTACACATACAGGAGAGAAGCCATATCAGTGTGATATCTGCGGTAATTCATTCTCTTGTAATAGTCAGTTGACTACTCATAGACATATTCATACTGGTGAAAAACCGTATCCCTGCGATTTATGTGATAAATCATTTTCTCAAATTAATGCTTTAACTAGACACAAACGTGTTCATAATGGTGAGAAACCATATCGCTGTGATATCTGTGGTAAATCATTTTCTGAAAATAGCACTTTAACTATTCACAAGCGTATTCATACAGGTGAGAAGCCATATCAATGTATTATCTGCGGTAAATCATTTTCAGAAAATAGTCTCTTGACTAGACACAGACGTATTCATACTGGGGAAAAACCATATCAGTGTGATATCTGTGGTAAATCATTCTCACGAAAATTCCACTTAAGTAGACATATGAGTATACACACACAAGTGTGACTGTATAAGTATTAAAATTTGTTACAACATGCCTAAAATTACTTCTAGTTTTTCTGCAAAGAGACAGGGATTTTTTTTATCTCTTCAAATTTCATGGTATCAACTTCAATTTCATCAATGTCAACATCAAATTCAACTAAGACTTTGATTTCTGAAGATGGTCATGCTGGAGTCTTGAGGAATTTGTTATGAGAGAATAAAGAAATGAGAATAAGGAATAAAAACTGAATTAAACTGAAGTTGGTTTTGTCTATGTACTTTCATCATTGTCGTCATTTTCATCATCATCATCCTTCAGCGATAGCTTTTCTTTATATGCTGTCATGGGTGGGACGGTTTGACATGAGCTGGCATGCTGCACCAGGTTCCAGTCCGATTTGTTTGGGTTTCTTTGGATGTATTCTCCTAATATTAACCAGTTTACAGTTTATGCTGTGTGCTTTATATCATCATCATCATCATTTAACATCCGCCTTCCAAGCTAGCATGGGTTGGACGATTTGACTGAGGACTGGTGAACGAAATGGCTGCACCAGGCTCCTTTCTAATCTGGCAGAGTTTTGACAGCTGGATGCTTTTCCTAATGCCAACCACCCCGAGAGTGTAGTGGGTGCTTTTATGTGTCACCGGCATGAGGAACAGTCAGGCAGTACTGGCAACGGCCATGCTCAAATGGTTTTAGCTCAAAAGAGATTGGTTAAAATTCAAAAAATTAAACTACGTTAAACAAACAAATTACAATTTTCTCAAGAAGGCCAAGAGAAAAAAACGTTTTATTTTGACACATTCTACCAGTATACTAAGTTTAAAAGTGTTTAATTAACTAGAAATTGTGTTGAAAAGTGCCGTTCAAAAGGAAAAGATCCATTTAGGGTTAGGGTTAGGATCAGTGACAAGGATGTCTCAGTTTTAGACGCAGCAAAAGATTTTAGCTAAATAGAAAATTCGAAAAATTAAACTATGTTAAACTTACAAATTACAATTTTCTCAAGAAAGCCAAGAGAAAAAGATGTTTTATTTTGACACATTCTACCAGTATACCAAGTTTTAAAGTAAATTTTACGGCAGAAATCGTTTTCACCTTAATAGATGTCTTTGATTGGTTGAAATTGCCGAAATGCAGGAAATTAAACAAATATGTTACAAACAACAGAATTTTCTCAATAAAGCCAAGAGAAAAAGATGTTTTATAAACACATTCTACCAGTATACGAAATTAAAAATGTTTTAGTTACATAGAAATTATTTTAAAAATCTGCCGGTCAAAGCGAAAAGATCCTAATGATGTGTAGGGCACTGACCATGGGCTCATCGTAGACAACATGAAGACAGGGACCTTCACTGCTGGATAGCTAGCGAGCTGGTCCAGAAAAGGGAATTCCGGTCGGGCAACATGAAGTCTTAAATCAAACATTTTTCTGAAAGGTAAAAGTGAAGTGTGTAGTAAACTTGTGTGGGTATATCAATGTTTCAACGCCTCAATGAACTCTGACCCCTGTAAACATTGACATTAAATGGCTGACAGTGTTCATGTTGAATTACTATGTCACTTAACTATCCTCTTTATCTTACTGTTTCTTTTTATATTTCAGAATATCACATCATGTTGACATGAAAGAAATTACTTCGTTCAGATGTGCCTTTGATATTTTCATCAACTAAAGGAAGATGATATATTTATAAGGAGCATTCATCTATACATCAACGTTTCTATATAAATATAATCTATGACAAACAACAGCAGAATATTTTTCTTGTCTGGAATGTAGAGGAGGTGATTGCTTTACAAGTTTGGATAACTTTACAAACGAGTTGACAGTTTTCACCTGTTGATTTAGGTATTAAGTAAGATCACAGAAGAAAGAAAGATTTACATTAAATTATTCTCTAAAAAAGGGAATGCAAATGGACACAAACATATTCATAGAAAAGAAAAAAACAATATTATTGTGATATATATATGACAAATTATCCTGTCATAATGAATAATTTAACTGAACCTAAAAACCCTGATACAAGAGAGAAGCCATATTTCTGTGATGTGTGTGGAAAATCATTCTCTCGAAGAAATCACTTGACTATTCACAAGTGTATTCATACAGGAGAAAAGCCATATCATTGTAATATCGGTGGTAAATCATTCTCTCGTAGTGGCAACTTGTCTGATCATAAACACATTCATACAGGAGAGAAACCTCACCATTGTGATATCTGTGGTAAATCATTCTCTGAAAATGGCAGTTTAACTAAACACAAACGCATTCATACAGGAGAGAAGCCATTTCATTGTAAGATCTGTGGCAAATCATTCATTGAAAGTGGTCACTTGAATAAGCACAAGCGTGTTCATACAGGAGAGAAACCATATCATTGTGATATCTGTGGTGAATCATTTTCTCAAAATAGCACTTTAACTAGTCACAAATATACTCACACAGTTGAGAAGCCATATCATTGTGACATCTGTGTTAAATCATTCTCTTGTAGTAGCCACTTGACTAAACACAAGCGCGTTCATACAGGAGAGAAATTATATCCTTGAGATATCTGAGGTTAATCATTCTCTTATAATACTCACTTGACTAATCATAAACATATACATACTGGGGGGAAAAAACCACATCACTGTGATATCTGTGATGAATAATTCTTTCAAAATGGCCACTTCAGTACACGTGAGTATTCACACACAACTGTAACTGTACCAGTAATGAAATTTATTACAACACGACAACGATAACTTCTATTTTTCTCTGCTAAAAGGCGTTTTTTTTTATCTCTTCAAATTTGATGTTATCAACTTCAAATTCATGAATATGAACCTGAATGCCGTGTATATATGGAAATATATCAACACAACAAAGCCTTTGAGGTGTCTTCACAAGACAGCAGCGTATTCATTCAGGGGAGAAGCCATATCATTGCAATATCTGTGGTAAATCATTCTCAAAACAATCTCACTTCAGTACACGTTTGTGTATACACACTCAAGTGTGACTATATAAGTTTTAAAATTTGTTACAACATACATAAAATTACTTCTAGTTTTTCTGCAAAGAGACAGGGATTTTTTTTAACTCTTCAAATTTCATCAATGTCAACATCAAATTCAGCAAAGACTTTGATTTCTGAAGATGGTCATGCTGGAGTTTTGAGGAATTTGTTATGAGAGAATAAAGAAATGGGAATAATGAATAAAAACTGAATTAAACTGAAATTGGTTTTGTCTATGTACTTTCATCATTGTCGTCATTTTCATCATCATCATCCTTCAGCGATAGCTTTTCTTTATATGCTGTCATGGGTGGGACAGTTTGACATGAGCTGGCAAGCCCTAATGCTGCACTAGGTTCCAGTCTGATTTGTTTTGGTTGCTTTGGATGTATTCTCCTAATATTAACCAGTTTACATTTTATGCTGTGAGCTTTATATCATCATCATCATCATTTAACATCCGCCTTCCAAGCTAGCATGGGTTGGACGATTTGACTGAAGACTCGTGAACCAAATGGCTGCACCAGGCTCCTTTCTGGTCTGGCAGAGTTTCGACATCTTGATGCCCTTCCTAATGCCAACCACTTCAAGAGTGTAGTGGGTCCTTATACATGTCACTGGCATGAGGACTTGTCAGGCTGTACTGGCAATGGCCACGCTCAAACGGTGATTTTTACGTGCCACCTGCACAGGAACCAGTCCAGCAGCACTGGCAATGACCTCGCTCGAATACTTTTTCACGTGCCATCGGCATATGTGCCAGTAAGACAGTGCTGGTAACGATCATGCTCAAATGGTGCTTTTTACCTGCCACACAGCATATATATATATATATATTTATAAAATTTAATAAGGGTAGAAATTGATATTAATCAATTAAAACCAATTCATATTAAAAAAATCCAAAGATTAAAATATCTTTTACATACAAAATGTAAAGGACTGACCACTAAAAGTTAATGGTCAGTCATTTGAGTTTTGTAGGTAAAAAATATATATATATATATATGTGGAAGGGCATCCAGCTGTAGAAACTCTGCCAGATCAGACTGGAGCCTTGTGCAGGCAATTTAAAATCACAAACCAAACACCACCTTCCTTTCACTTCCCACTCTCTCTCTCTCTCATGACCTCACTGTCCCTCCTCGGATCTTTTCCTTTTGAACGGCAGACAATTTCTAGTTAACTAAACACTTTAAAACTTCGTATACTGGTAGAATGTGTCAAAATAAAACATTTTTTTCTCTTGGCTTTCTTGAGAAAACTGTAATTTGTTTGTTTAACGTAGTTTAATTTTTCGAATTTTAACCACTGAATCGCCTCTAATTGAGCTAAAATCATTTGCTGCGTCTAAAACTGAGACAACATCCTGTCACTAATCCTAACCCTCAATTTTTATTGTTTTTAATTGTTAAATTAATTTAGTTGTTACGCATGTAAAAAAAAACGTCCATTGCTTTAGTTTTTTTTTAGACGCGTAACAATTAATAAAAAAAAAATTAGGGTTAAGGTTAGGTTGAGGGTTAGTGAGAGGATGTTGTCTCAGTTTTAGACGCAGCAAATGATTTTAGTTGAATGGAGGTAATCGATTGGTTAAAATTGCCGAATTGCTCGAAATATCTTACAAACTATAGAATTTTCTCAATAAAACCAAGAGAAAATGTTGTTTTATAAACACATTCTACCAGTATACGAAGTTTAAAAGTGTTTAGTTAACTAGAAATTGTGTTGACATCTGGCGTTCAAAAGGAAAAGATCCCCCTCCTCTTTTGCTCTGCTTCTCACTTCAGCTATACCTCCTCTTCTTCTTGTCGCCCTTTTCAAGCCTAGCCAGGCTCATGGAACCGGTTTCCTGGTTTCTGTGACGTATGTGGGATCTTTTCCTTTTGAACGGCATTTCGGCAATTTTAACCAATCAATTACCTCAATTCAACTAAAATCATTTGCTGCGTCTAAAACTGAGACAACATCCTCTCACTAACCCTCAACCTAACCTTAACCCTAATTTTTTTTAAATTTTTAAATTAATTTAATTCCAATGTTTTTGTTTTTATTACACTCGTAACAATTAAGAAAAAAGAAATTTAAGGTTAGGGGGGAGGTTTAGGGTTAGTTACAGGATGTTGTCTAAGTTTTAGATGCAGCAAATGATTTTAGCTCAAAAGAGAGCATAGGATTGGTTAAAATTCGAAAAATTAAACCACGTTAAACAAACAAATTACAATTTTCACAAGAAGGCCAATTGAAAAAAACGTTTTCTTTTGACACATTCTACCAGTATACGAAGTTTAAAAGTGTTTAATTAACTAGAAATTGTGTTGAAAACTGCCGTTCAAAAGGAAATGATCCATTTAGTGTTAGGGTTAGGATCAGTGACAGGATGTCTCAGTTTTAGACGCACCAAATGATTTTAGCTAAATAGAAGCAATCGATTGATGAAAATTCGAAAAATTTAACTACGTTAAACAAACAAATTGCAATTTTCTCAAGAAAGCCAAGAGAAAATAATGTTTTATTGTGACACATTCTACCAGTATACGAAGTTATAAAGTGTTTAGTTAACTAGAAATTGTCTGCCGTTCAAAAGGAAGAGATCCAATTTATGTGCTGAAAAGGAGTAGACTTTATTAAAATAATCTGGTGTAAATTTGGAAACACTCGAAGGTAATTTATTGACAGAATGGGACAAAGAAAATCACTGGAGCGGAACCAACACGTCAGCAGAGCCATCTCTAGTAAAATTAAAGAAATACAATCATACGAAGGGAAGTAACTTCTACAACACAGTGAACCACTCGATGTTACAGTAATTATTTTTCGACGCGGGAACCTGACAATAATTAGGAAAATATATTTCTTCGTCTTAATTAATAACTTTGAAACTGAAATGTTGATTTGATGCTTATAAAATACTATGACCGACTGATACATGTGATATGACTGAAATTAATTGGTAAAGTGAGAATAAAACAGCGTAATTAATTAGTAAAATGTGAGGAGTCCGATTGAAGAATTCCACATTAATATATGTTATCCTGTTGTTTATGAGGCATTGATAAAACGGTAAGTTGATAAAGATTTACTCTAATGTTATATTAATAATAGTAATGATGATGATGATTTCAAAACTGGCCCAGGGTCAGCAATCTTTAATACGAGCGATAAGTCGATTGCATGGGTCCCGGTTTTTTCCCGAAAGAGATGAAAGACAAAGTCGATCTCATCCGTATTTGAACTCAGGACTTTCCGCCGAGGTTGGCTTTGTATTTCATTCCATTCCGTGTGAAGAAAATAATAATGATGATGATGATAATAGTAATCTTTTGATAATTAAAACAATAACCTTTTGTGCTTTTGACCTGAAAATTGGCGGGAAGGCATAAGTGAATTACATGGACCCTAGTACTTGATTGCTTCTTATTTTTTCTACTTGGAAATGATGAAAGGGGACCTTGATGTGATATGAACTTTGAGAGTAATGATGCGATCTTTTCACTTTGACCGGCAGATTTTAAAAATAATTTCTATGTAACTAAAACATTTCAAACTTCGTATACTAGCAGAATGTGCTTAAAAAACATGTTTTTCTCTTAGCTTTCTTGAGAAAATTCTGTAGTTTGTAACATATTTGTTTAATTTCTTGCATTTCGGCAATTTCAACCAATTAATGACGTCTATTGAGGTGAAAACGATTTCTGGCGGCGTTATATGAAAATGTCCCTGTTACATATTATATATTCGTTTAAGAAACAGATTGGGTTTATTTACATTTCTGAAGAAAAAAAGATACCCTTCCCCCAACCCTAAAACAGATTGAAATGCAATAGATCAATACTAGGATCATAATTATGGGTGGACACTAAATAGGGAACGGTTTTGTTATCCAGCTCTGTTTACGAGTGACCCCTCAGTTTATGGCCACAGGGTATCTTTTTTCTCATAAAAAACAGGGGCATTTTGATATTACGCCGCCAGTATATGTTACGGCAGAAATCGTTTTCACCTCAATAGACGTCTTTGATTAGTTGAAATTGCCGAAATGCAAGAAATTAAACAACAAATATGTTACAAACAACAGAATTTTCTCAAGAAAGCAAAGAGAAAAAGATGTTTTATATACACATTCTAATAAACTTGTGTGGGTATACCATTGTTTCAATGCCTCAATGAACTCTGACCCCTGTAAACATTGACATTAAATGGCTGACAGTGTTCATGTTGTAATATTTACAATGTTGAATTACTATGTCACTTAACTATCCTCTTTATCTTACTGCTTCTTTTTATATTTCAGAATATCACATCATGTTGACATGAAAGAAATTACTTCGTTCAGATGTGCCTTTGATATTTTTATCAACTAAAGGAAGATGATATATTTATAAGGAGCATTCATCTATACATCAACGTTTCTATATAAATATAATCTATGACAAACAACAGCAGAATATTTTTCTTGTCTGGAATGTAGAGGAGGTGATTGCTTTACATATTTGGATAACTTTACAAACGAGTTGACAGTTTTCACCTGTTGATTTAGGTATTAAGTAAGATCACAGATGAAAGAAAGATTAACATTGAATTATTCTCTAAAAACATATTCATAGAAAAGAAAAAAACAATATTATTGTGATATATATGACAAATTATCCTGTCATAATGAATAATTTAACTGAACCTAAAAACCCTGATACAAGAGAGAAACCATATTTCTGTGATGTCTGTGGAAAATCATTCTCTCAAAGAACTTACTTGACTATTCACAAGCGTATTCATACAGGAGAGAAACCATATCATTGTGATATCTGTGGTAAATCATTCTCTGAAAATGGCACTTTAACTCAACATAAACGTATTCATACAGGAGAAAAGCCATATCATTGTGATATCTGTGGTAAAACATTCTCTCAAAGTTATCACTTAACTGATCACCGGCGCGTTCACACTGGAGAGGAACCGTATCTTTGTGATATCTGTGGTAAATCATTTTCTTGTAATAGTCACTTGACTAGACATAAACGCATTCATACAGGAGAGAAACCTCATCATTGTGATATCTGTGGTAAAACATTCTCTCAAAGTTATCACTTGACTAAACATCTGCGCGTTCACACAGGAGAGAAACCATATCATTGTGATATCTGTGGTAAATCATTTTCTTGTAATAGTCACTTGACTAGACATAAACGCATTCATACAGGAGAGAAACCTCATCATTGTGATATCTGTGGTAAAACATTCTCTCAAAGTTATCACTTGACTAAACATCTGCGCGTTCACACAGGAGAGAAACCTCATCATTGTGATATCTGTGGTGAATCATTCTCTGAAAATGGCAGTTTAACTAAACACATACGCATTCATACAGGAGAAAAGCCATATCATTGTGATATCTGTGGTAAATCATTCTCTGAAAATAGCACTTTAACTCAACATAAACGTATTCATACAGGAGAAAAGCCATATCATTGTGATATCTGTGGTAAATCATTTTCTTGTAATAGTCACTTGACTGTCCATAAACGCATTCATACAGGAGAGAAACCTCATCATTGTAAGATCTGTGGCAAATCATTCATTGAAAGTGGTCAATTGAATAAGCACAAGCATGTTCATACAGGAGAGAAACCATATCATTGTGATATCTGTGGTAAATCATTCTCTTGTAGTGGCCACTTGTCTGATCATAAACGCATTCATACAGGGGAAAAACCATATCATTGTGATATCTGTGGTAAATCATTCTCTTGCAGTAGCCACTTGTCTGATCATAAACGCATTCATACAGGGGAAAAACCATATCATTGTGATATCTGTGGTAAATCATTCTCTCGTAATAGTCAATTGGTTAATCACAAACGCATTCATACAGGAGAGAAGCCATTTCATTGTAAGATCTGTGGCAAATCATTCATTGAAAATGGCACTTTAACTAAACACAAGCGTGTTCATACAGGTGAGAAACCATATCATTGTGATATCTGTGGTAAAACATTCTCTCGTAGTGGCCACTTGTCTGATCATAAACGCATTCATACAGGGGAAAAACCATATCATTGTGATATCTGTGGTAAAACATTCTCTTACAGTAGTCAATTGTGTAGACATAAACGCATTCATAAAGGGGAAAAACCATATCATTGTGACATCTGTGGTAAATCATTCTCTGAAAGTGGTATCCTAACTAAACACCAGTGCAGGATAGAAACCATATTGTGATATCTGTGGTAAATCATTCTCTGAAAGTGGTGTCCTAACTAAACACCAGTGCAGGATAGAAACCATATCATTGTGATATCTGTGGTAAATCATTCTCATACAATGGTGACTTGACTAATTATAAACATATTCATACTGGGGAAAAACAATATCACTGTGATATCTATGGTCAATCTTTCTCTCAAAAACGCCATTTATGTACACGTGAGTATTCACACAAAAGTGCAGCCATTCAGTATTAATCTTTATTACAACAATTATGGCTATTTTTTTCTGCTGAAAGACAGGGCTATTTTTATCTCTTCAAATATGATGTTATCGACTTCAATTTCAATAATGTCAACATCAAATTCTTGAATGTCATGTATATATATGGAAGTATATCAACAATGTCTTTGATTTCTGAAGATGATTGCTCTGGATTTTTGAGCAATTTGTTTTGAGAGAATAAAGAAATGGGAATAATGAATAAAAGGTTACACTGAAGTTGGTTTTGTCTTTATGTTTTCATCATTGTCGCTGTTATCATCATCCTTTAGTGAAATTTTTTGTCTTTACTGGCATGGGTGGCACAGTGTGACATTAGCTAGAAAACCATGATGCTGCACTAGGTTCCAGTCTGATTTGTTTGGGTTTCTTTGGATGTATTCTCCTAATAGAGTTTATGCTGTGTGCTTCAAATATATGTGTGCATATGCACACACACATACACATATATGTATGTGTGTATATATATATATATATATATATATATATACTTGCAGTATCACCCGGTGTTGCTTGGGTTTGTATCGACCCTTTAGAATTGGAATTTTTGAAAAGTAAAAATTTTGCATTATGCAACTTGTTATTCTCTTCAAGTGAACATTTTTCCAGTTGAAATACACCGAAAAAATGGTGACACAGCAGTCAAAAATCGTAAAAAATAGGGATTTTCATAGAAAAAAAGCACCTTTTTGATGTAAATAATTTTTGGTGTTAACATGGTCCGATTTGAATTTTATCTTCTACAGAATGAAGAGCAAGCCTTCTTCTATCATACTCTCAACTTTGATAGTGTTTGTTGAAGGCTACCAAAACTGCCACACACAGACAACTTCAGCTTCATGTATATAGATTTGCTACACACTACTTTCCATCCTTAATAATGAAACTTGGTAGATCTAAAAGTTAAACACACAGACACACAAGTTAAGTTTTATATATATAGATTTCAGGGGAGAGTTTCAGGGAGTCGCTGGCGATGTATCGTGATGATCAAAAATCCGGCCCGCTAAAATTTGGTTAAAGTGATTCAAACTGCAGACTCAACGCAAAATTGTCACATTTAATTCAAAGCGTTAAAAATGTTACGAAAACAATTGGTGTGTTCACAAAGTCCAAACGATTAATAGGAAAAAACCCTCCTGGCTGCATCCCGAAAATTCATATCTTTGCCGAATTTCTACAATATTTACGGTGATCTGTTTTTATATCTTGATTTTTTTTTTTTCAGGCAATTTATGCATGCTTGCACGCCCAAGTGAACACAGTTCACGTCAAACAGCTGAATGAGTAAAGTTCACTATTCAATGCATGGGATTATTGATTTTTGCACTTGTGAGATGAATTTCGGAATGGAAATAGCGCAGTTCAATTTTCATTTGCCTAAACTTTAAGTGACCCATTTTTGATAATTCTACGATTTGTTGGCTAGGAGTAGCTGTGCCTGGAAGTTAAACACACAGAAACACACAAGTTGAGTTTTATATATATAGATATATCATCATCATCATCATCCAATGAAAAAAAAATATAATTCCAATGATACCGAGGGGTGGGGGCGCCCCACTTTTTCCAAGCAAAAATAAGGAGTTTGCAGCACATTGCGAGATCAGGGTACTTGATTCCATGCAAAAAATCTGAGTTTTTTTTTTGTTTCTCTTTATGAAAATCTTGTGGGTGAAAATATCAAAATTTACCCGAAATTCTTCTGGACTCCAACTTCTCCCCAAAGAATTGTGACAACAAATTCGTATGTAATCATAATCTATACCATCTCAAAAGTATTATCATCATAAACTACCTCATCAGTCATGGAAAATTACCGTTAATCTACCAAATCCTCATCGTTATCATTTAACGTCCACTTTCCATGCTAGCATGGGTTGGACGATTTGACTGAGGTCTGGCGAACCAGACTCCAATATCATCTGGCAGAGTTTCTACAGCTGGTTGGCGTTAGGAAGGGCATCCAGCTGTAGAAACTCTGCCGGATCAGATTGGAGTCTGGTTTGCCAGACCTCAGTCAAATCGTCCAACCCATGCTAGCATGGAAAGCGGACGTTAAATGATGATGATGATTTGGTAGATTAACGGTAATTAAAAATTTTCCATGACTACATTTGTGATGTGGTAGATTATGATGATAATACTCTTTAGATGGTTTAGATTACGATTACATAGGAATTTGTTGTCACAATTTTTTTGGGAGAAGTTTGAGTCCAGAAGAATTTTGGGTAAATTTTGATATTTTCAGGGAAATGAGGGGAGGGGAATTGATTGTTTCCCCGTAATACCTGGTACTACTTAAGAAGAGTGGTCCCGGTGCGCATACTCGTGCATCCGTGCTTGCTAGTTGTGACTGGTCGATCCTTTGTGTTTTATTTACTTCGTTTTAAAATTGGCGATCTTTCGGTATACGTACACACACGACGCACACACAGACACAAAACATATTCAGTTCTACCACATCATATCCCCAAATGTACATTGCTTTTATTTCTCTCAGCTGTAGCAGTTGACAACAGATTAATGTAGTGAAAAACTGTGTATATCAACAGGAATGCAAGTCCCATAAATAAATTATTTAAACTATAAATCGACGTCGTTCATTTGTTTATTTCGAAGGCATCCACATCCGTTCACCTCACCATATTCCGATACACCGTAACCATTACAGATTGTCAAGCGATGGTGGGGCACAAATACACACACTACGGGCTTCTTTCAGTTTCCATCTACGAAATCCACTCACAAGGCTTTCGTTGGCCCTAGGCTGTTGTACATGACACTTCCACAAGCTGTTATGCAGTGAGACTGAACCAAGAACTATATGGATGTGAAGCAAGATTCTTACCCCACAGCCACACTGAGAAAATTCTTTCGGTTTACGAACATTTCAGATGAGAAAAGGTCTTCAGGAAAGATGAAAATTTGTAAACTAAGGTTCACTGTATAGTTATCTAACCCGCTATTTCTAGCGGATCGGGAGACCACATAAACGTTCTGTGTGTGTGCTGATCAGTACAGATGATATATCGCCCCTGTAGGCCTTTGACTGGCCAAAATAACAGAACTTTTAGCTTGTAACTTTATAATTCATTTCTAGAAAATAATCTTCAGCATTTCAAAACAACATTTCTCTTTTTAAATAATAATCTGACGAAATTCGAGATGTAAGAAAGTCTATATCTACTATTAAACATGATGATAACGAAAATTTTACATTTGATCAAATTTTAAAATACCACAGTATCATTATATTAAAAATGATCTACTATCTTAGATGTTTCAGTGGGAATTGGGGATAAATTTAAGTCACGTAACTTTAATTTAATTCTTTTTTATTCTATTCTAAATAATCTTCGTTCTGTTTCGTTTTTGGGTTTGGTTTGCTAGATTCTTTATATGAGTTCGTGTGTTGAAGCATATTTTGTTGTGTCTAGGGAGAGTAATTCTCTTTTAGTGCTTTATAATTTATAACACACACTGGTAAATATCTTTTATGTTTTATTTCTGTATGTAAGCATTTAGATATGTAAATAAACAGATCAATATACAAATGGATAGGTATATAGACTATATGAACAGACACGGATCCACACATATAAAGATACACATCCATACATACAAACATGGTACATAGTTACACAACACACACACACACACAGATATGCACACACAAGGAGACAGAGGTGCATACATATACAAACACATGCTCACACACACATAGGATCTTTTCCTTTTGAACGGCACACAATTTCTAGTTAACTAAACACTTTAAAACTTCGTATACTGGTAGAATGTGTCAAAATAAAACATTTTTTTATCCTTTTTTGGATCTTTTCCTTTTGATGGACGGAATTTTCTAGTTAACTAAAAAAATTGAAACATCGTATACTGGTAGAATGTGTCAAAAGAAAACATTATTGAAAACAAAATTGTAATTTGTTTGTTTAACGTAGTTTAATTTTTCGAATTTTAACCAATCCTATGCTCTCTTTTGAGCTAAAATCATTTGCTGCGTCTAAAACTGAGACAACATCCGGTAACTAACCCTAAACCTAACCCTAAATTTTTTTCTCAATTGTTAAATTAATTTAATTGCTACGCGTGTAAAAAAAACGAAAGCAATCGAAAATAATTTAAACAATTGACAAACAAAATAATTCAAGAGAAAAAGATGTTTCATAAACACATTCTACCAATATACGAAGTTTAAAAACTCCTTAGTTACCTAGAAATTATGTTACAAAGTGTCGTTCAAAAGGAAAAGATCCCACACATACATAGGAAATACACAAACACGGACAGGCAAGCACATAAATATGCAGGATAGGTACATACTGATGCACACACATATATACATATGCATACACACACATATATACATACATACACATGCAAACACATACGTACATACATATGCATGCACACACATATACATACATACACATGCAAACAAACATGCACATACGTACATACATATGCAAACACACACATACGTACATACATGCATGTATAGGCACACACACACATACTGACCCACACGCATGCGCACAAACAAACAAAAGGGAACGCAGTGTAAATAACGGACAGAGTCAAAACTATTGAAAAGGTTGCGAGACGAAACGAAAATTTTAGAAAATAAAAATAAGAAATAAGTGGAAATTTTACCGGTGAGTGTGTTAAATAATAAGGCACTAAAAGAGAATGACTCTCCCCAGACACAACAGAATCTTCGTTCTGTTTTGACTAGAAACCGATCCTTCGTTTCCCCATTCCAGTTCTAGTTTTGCATCTGTTCTTATAATTCCCATTCATAAAACATAATTTTGTCCAGATAATCTTTACAGTACATGGATAAAAAAAACTAACTCTGTATTATATTTTTAAATGTAATTTGAAACTATTAAAAAGGAAAAAAATCAAATCGGTAACATTATTTCTGTAAACAACAAACGATTGATGACACCAATATGCACAAGCTCCAGATAGTTATTTCGTTTCGTTCTTTGCCGTGTCGATTTTTTGAAATGCTTCAAGATTTAAATTGCTCTGAGATCGCCTCTTAAAATCAATTAAAGATATTTCACATTAAACCCCGATTTCTGTAAAACACCAGGTAAGATATTAATATATATGTCGGTTAAGTTGGAATCTCTGAATGCTTTGCTTTTTTTATGTGTATGAAATACACCGTAATTAATTCAGTTTAATTGATTATGGTAGTCCCATAAAATGAGGATTAATTAGTAAAATAAGGTGAATGTAACATGCTGGGTACTACTAACGAACAGTGGTCTCGGTGCGAGCACTCACGTACTCGTGCATCCGCGCTAGCTAGTCATGACTAGTCTATCCTTTGGGTTTTTGTGTGTTATTTACTTTGTGTAAAAAAAATAATTTATTTTGTGTTTTATTTACTTTGCTAGGTAGTCGTTGTAGGATCGACTAGTCACGACTAGCTAGCGCGGATGCTCGACTACGCGAGTGCGCGCACCAGGACCACTGTTCTCAAGTTTGTGTGTAGTCCGTTCCGTTTTGTATGGGAGGTCGTTATTCCTCTTGCAAATTGTGTCCGTTAAAAGTTGTGTATTGTTTTATTGTAGCGATTATCGCTAGCCACGTATTTGTCGGCTATTTGTGTTGCCAAAGAGGACTACATTCGTAGATATGTTGCATAGGAGTGGCTGTGTGGTAAGTAGCTTGCTTACCAACCAAATGGTTCCGGGTTCAGTCCCACTGTGTGGTACCTTGGGCAAGTGTCTTCTATAGCCTCGGGTCGTATATATGTGTATATATATGTTTTTGTGTCTGTGTTTGTCCCCCTAGCATTGCTTGACAACTGATGGTGGTGTTTTTACGTCCCGTCACTTAGCGGTTCGGCAAAAGAGACCGATAGAATAAGTACTGGGCTTCCAAACAATAAGTCCTGGGTCGATTTGCTCGACTAAAGGCGGTGCTCCAGCATAGCCACAGTCAAATGACTGAAACGCGTTAAGGAGTAAGGAAATTTGGGTGTAGCACAGTTGTGTAGGTATGCCAGTCTTTCAATGCTTCAATGAACTCCGACCCTTGCGAACATTGACATTAAACGGATGACAGTATTGATGTTGTGAAATTTGCAATGTTGAATTATTATGTCACTTAACTATTCTCTTTATCTCACTGTTTCTTTTCCTCTTTCAGAATATCACATCTTGTCGTTCAGATGTGACTTTTGATTTTTTATGGACTTTCATCAACTAAAGGAAGACGATATATTTATAAGGAGCCTTCATCAATACATCATCGTTTTTATATTGATATAATCTATAAATCTGTAAATTATTAATTAAGGTGCTTAATTACTAATCACTGACTCGTTGCTTGTATCTGAATACGGTAAGTTGATTTTCTTTAAGGCTGTAATGATAATAATAATAATAATAATGTAAATTATAGAATTATGTGACCCTCTCGATGTTACAGTAATTATTTGGAAGGCATAACAATAAGGAAATGTATTTGCTCGTCTTAATTAACTTCCGAAGTGAAATGTTAATTTGTTGTTTATGAAAACCTATTCTCAACAGTTACATGTGATATAAAGTAAATTAATTAGTAAAATGAAAGTATTGTGGTATAATTAATTAGTATAATCCAGAGTAATGTAGCATAATTAATTTGTAAAATGAGAGGACTATCATTTTACTATGGTTAATGTGATGAAGGCTGTCACATTAATAAACGTTGTCCTGTTGTTTATGAGGCACTGATTAATCGGTAAGTTGGCGAGGATTTCTTTTAAGGTTATACTAATAATAGTAATGATGATGATCGTTTCAAATTTTGCCAGTCGAATACATAGAACTCAGTATTTCCCAAAAGGGATGAAAGGCAAAGTCGACGTCGGCCGTATTTGAAGTGAGGACTTTCCGCTGAGGTCGACTTCGACTTTCGTTCGCTTTGGGTGCATAAAATAATAATGGTGATGATGATATCAATTTTTAGTACTTTAAAGGCGGCAAGCTGGCGGAAACGTTGGCACGCAGGGCAGAATGCTTAGCGGTATTTCGCCTCCCGTTACGTTCCGAGTTCAAATTCCGCCGAGGTCGACTTTGCCTTTCATCCTTTCGGGGTCAATAAATTAAGTACCAGTTGTTGACTGGGGTCGATATAATCGACTTAATCCGTTTGTTTGTCCCCTCTATGCTTAGCCCCTTGTGGGCAGTAAATAAATAAGAAACGGTATTTCGTGTGTCTTTACGTTCTGAGTTCAAATTCCGCCTACGTCGACTTTGCCTTTCATACTTTCATGGTCAATAAATTAAGTACCAGTTGTTGACTGGGGTCGATATAATCGACTTAATCCGTTTGTTTGTCCCCTCTATGCTTAGCCCCTTGTGGGCAGTAAATAAATAAGAAACGGTATTTCGTGTGTCTTTACGTTCTGAGTTCAAATTCCGCCTACGTCGACTTTGCCTTTCATACTTTCATGGTCAATAAATTAAGTACCAGTTGTTGACTGGGGTCGATCTGATCGACTGGCTCCCGCCGCAAAAATTTCTGGCCTTGTACCTAGAGTAGAAAAGAATGTTTAGTACATGAGACACAATGTCTGAAATTTGGCGGGAGAGTGTAGGTCGATTCAATGGAACCCAGCGCTCTACTGCTTCTTCTTCTTCTTTACCTTACTGCTTCTTTTTCTATTTCAGAATATCACTTCATGTTGACATGAAAGAAATTTCTTCATTCAGATGTACCTCTGGTATTTTTATTGACTTTCATGGATCAAAGGAAGACCATATTTTTATAAGGCACGTTCATCAATACTTCAACCTCTTTATATGAATAAAATCTTCATCAAACGATGGGAAAATATTTCTTCTGGACAATGCAATTAACAACAATATTTTTTTGCCTTCACTGTCTGGAATGTCGAGGAGATAATCAATTTACAGATTAATTAAGCGTTGATAACTTTTCAAATGAGTTAGCAGTTTACATCTTGTGTTTTAGATATTCAGTAAGATCACAGATGAAAGAATTGTAGCATTAAATTATTCTCTGAAAATAGTGACACAACTGAACACAACCATATTCATGGAAATGAAAAAAACACTATCATTGTGATATGTATGAAAAATTATTCTCTCATAATGAATCATTTTACTAAACGAAAATACCCTGAAGTAAGAGAGCCATATCACTGTGATATCTGTGGTAATTCATTCACTGAAGAAAGAGTCTTAGCTAAACACAAGTGCATTGATATAGGAGAGAAACCACATCACTGTGATGTCTGTGGTAAATCATTCTCTCAAAGTGGTTCTTTGACTTGTCACAAGCGTATTCATACTGGGGAAAAGCCATGTCATACAGGAAAGAAGCCGTATCATTGTAATATCTGTGGTAAATCATTTTCTCATTGTGGTAACTTGACTAAACACAAACGTACACATACAGGAGAGAAGCCATATCGTTGTAATATCTGTTGTAAATGTTTCTTTCGAAGTGATACCTTAACTAAACACAAAGCTACACATACAGGAGAAAAACCATATCAGTGTGATATCTGTGGTAAATCATTTTCTCATTGTGATAACTTGACTACACACAAACGTATTCATACAGGAGAGAAACCATATCATTGTGATATCTGTGGTAAATCATTTCCCCAACATTGTCAATTGACTAATCACAAACGTATTCATACTGGGGAAAAACCATACGTGTGTGATATCTGTGGTAAATCATTTTCTGTAAATGGAACGTTAACTCGTCACAAACGTATTCATACAGGAGAAAAACCATATCAGTGTGATATCTGTGGTAAATCTTTTTCTCAAAGTGGTGACTTGCCTAAACATAAACGTACTCATACTGGGGAGAAGCCATTTTATTGTAATATCTGTGGTAAATCATTTTCTGGAAGTAGTGACTTGATTATACACATACGTATTCATACAGGAGAGAAGCCATATCATTGTGATATCTGTGGTAAATCATTTTCTGGAAGTAGTGACTTGATTAAACACAAACGTATTCATACAGGAGATATTAAACACAAATGTAGTCATACACGTGAGGAGCCGTATCATTGTAATATTTGTGATAAATCATTCTCTTCAAATAGCTATTTGATTAGTCACACGCGTATTCATACTGAAGAAAACTCATATCTGTGTGATATTTGTGGTAAATCATTTTCTCACAACAAGACTTTAAATAATCACAGACGTATCCATACAGGTGAAAGACCATATCATTGCGACATCTGTGGTGAGTCATTCTCTCAAAAAGGCCACTTAAGTACACATGTGAATATTCATACAAAAGTGTAACTGTATCTGTATCAAAATTTATTACAACAGGACAACAATTACGAAAATTTTGTCTGTTAAAAGACTGGATTTATTCCTATTCAAGTTTGACCTCATCAACTTTAATTTCATCATTAGCAATTTGATATTAACGAACCCCAACTTCAATATCATGTATGTATTTAAATATATCAACCTAGCGGTCACTTTGATCTCTTGTAGTGTTTGTGTTGAATTTTTGAGGAATTTGTTATAAGAGAATAAAGGAATGGGAATAATGAATAAAAGTTTTAAGTGACATTGATATTGTCTTTGTTGTGCTTTCTTCCTCCTCCTCCTCATCATCATCCTTTAACTTTTTCTATGCAGGATCAGGTGGGAAAGTGTTACAAGGGCTGTCAAGCCAGAGTACTGTTCCAGATTGCAGTCAGATTTGGGTTTTTTTTCTTTGGCTCTATGCCCTTAAGATACATGGTGTATTTTATAAATATGCCTGTTCATGTATCATAACAGCATGAAACTAGTAGTAGCTCTGTCGGTTATGTATTTAATTTGATATGTGTGTTTCTGAACACAGTGACAGTCTGATGACTAAAATAAGTGTATACAAATCTCGTATTTTGAGTGTATTCATGTCTGGGGCAGAAGCGTGGACTCCCTTTTACAGGGAAATAAAAAAATCTTGAAACTTTTCACATGTGCTGTTTGTGCAACAAAATAGCAAGATAAGACATCAAATGTCAAAACCTTAGAAATATGTGGTATGTCCAGCATCCAAAGCGTGTTGATGAGAATTCAGTGCAGATGGTTAGGACATGTTTTTCAAAGGAAAAATGGCTGCATTAAAAAAAATTCTTCTTTATGGCCAAAAAATGGAGGGATATCATGGCAGAGGAAGACCTGTCCTTAGGTATAAGGATAGGCTGAAGCAATCAATAAAATCTCTAGAGTTTGATTTGACTGCCTGGATCCACTTCCATGGTGTCAAATTTCTGGCTCTAGGCAAATGGTGTAAATCTGATTTAGCTGTATTTACACCATTTCTCTTCAACAATAAATTTTCTCCATGACAAAACACTGTGAATGGGTTGTGTAAGAGTTTGAACCTGGCACTGACATTCTTAGAATGGTAATAACATTTTACTTATAAACATCACTGCTTAGTTCTCCTACCTTGTTTAAAAAGTAAAACACCAAGGGAGGGCCAGGGATTGTGCACCTGTGTATACACAATATATACTGACATATACATTTTTACTAAAGTAAATGCAGATTTCTCCTTCCAGTTATGCATACATCCATAAATACCTCACTGAATCCACAATGTGTCATCAAAGTCAAACTGGACTACATTCACTGCATGCATTCCACTTGGATTACAGACTTGAAATCCGACGAATGGAAGTTTCCAAGTTAGGCAAAGAATAATTAATAACAAAGATGGGCTTTAGTCCAGTACTGCTGTTTCTGACATATTCTTTACTGATTAAGAAAAGCGTAACATCCTGCAAAAGAACCGTTTTAATCAGGTGAATAAAGGTAAGAATTAAAAATCAGAACTTCCCAAAAAACTGAACATGGTCCCAGATAGCTCAACTGACTTGATTCCGCCAGGAGAGTGACCAGGTTCTGCCTTACTAAGTTTATATTAACCCTTTTGATACCAACCCGGCTGAAACCGGCTCTGGCAATGAGTACAAATGTCTTGTTTTCATAAGTTTTGAATTAAAATCTTCCACGAAACCTTAGTCACAATTTATGTTCCTATCACTAGCTTAATGATAACAAAGTTATTTTACTAAATTCTGTGTTATATTTAAAATTAATTGAAAGGAACACAGAGCATCTCAACAAAAGGGTTAAAGTCACCATGATATTTCTAACCGTTTTGATATAAATCCGGCTGAAGCCACCTTTGGCTCTGTAGTATAAATGTCTTATTTTCAAAAATTCTGCATTATAATCTTCCACTAAACCTTAGTCACAATTTATGTTCCTATCACTAGCTGAATGATAACTAAGTTATTTTACTAAACTCTTTGTTATATTTAAAATGATTGAAAGAAACACAGAGCATCTCAAAATAAATACAGTAACGAAAGGGTTAAAGAGCTCTTTAAAAGGGTCACCAGAATGTGGGGGTAGGTAGGGGATGGGGCAGATGGAGAGAGAAATGAAAGGGAAGCAGTGATATTTGAGCTCATAAAGGGCTGTAGGGTAAAACAAAGGGTTGTAAACAAATCGTTGAAAAGTTGGATTAGCAAGAGGTTATCCATTGATGCGACACACTCTTGGGGAAAGGTATACCTTGCAATGGTGGGTGGCGCCATGGAAAGAAATCAGGGTGGTAATGCTGCAGATGTGCTGCAATCAGTGTGTTTGGAATGGGGGCTTGTAGATGAGTTATTAATGGAGAATAGTACAGCTTTTTGCACCATCGTTCAATCAAATTTAAGGCTGAGAGGCAACGAATCTACCGCATGGAGGCAGTCTTCGAGTTCGTTCCACAGACAGCCATATTCTGGTACAAATGGGGACACTGCAGCAGCTGGAGGTGGAAGGGGTTACATTGGTACAGGCCATAGACAAAGTTGGGTGAAGCCCCCAAATGCGTGCATGGGACATTCCCAATCACTGATAACAGATGATATGCACACAGAAATGTTGCCATGGGTAGCTATTAAGTTGGTCTGCCGAGAAGGGCCATCCGGTTAGGTAGGAGAAGGATCTGACAATTTATATCAGTGGTGCTCAACTCAGGTCCACACAGCCCCCTCAGGGTCCCATATAAGATTGAGTGGGATTACGCAACAAAATATTATGGAAAACCATAATTATATTTTAAGGGCATTCGAAAAAATTTTGCATTACGAACGTAACTGATATGTACTATGTCATAAATAACAGGGACAATTTCATATGACACCAGAAATAATTTTTGTTGACAACGATCTGGACAAATTGGATTCACCTCAAGAGACGTCATTGATTGGTTGAAATTGCCAAAATGCAAGAAATTAAACAACAAATATCTTACAAACCATAGAATTTTCTCAATAAAGCCAAGAGAAAAAGATATTTCATAAACACATTCTACCAGTATACGAAGTTTAAAAGTGTTTAGTTACAAAGAAATTATTTTAAAATCTGCCGTTCAAACCGAAAAGATCCTACGTGAGTTCTCTTTGTTAAAATAATCTGGTGTAAATTTGAAAAATTCTCGAAGGCGAAGTGGTTGACAAAATGAGACAAAACAAAAATCACTGAAACGAAATCAACCAGTCCGTAGAGCCATCTATTGGAGAATTAAAGAAATACAATCATATAAAGGGAAGTAACTGCTACAAAACTTGTTTCACAAGCTCCAAGTTAAACATGAATTAAGGTGCTTAATTAGCGATCACTGACTCGTTGTTCATATCTGAATACGGTGAGTTGAGAAATATTTACTTGAAGGCTATAATGGTGATAATAATGCAAATAATAGAATTATGTGACCCTGTTGATGTCAAAGTATTTATTACGAATGGAAAACATAACATTTGGAAAATATTTCGTTTTGGGATTTGGTTTGCAAGATTCTTTATATGAGTTCGTGTGTTGAAGCATATTCTGTCGTGTCTGGGGAGAGTCATTCTCTTTTTGTACCTTATATTTCCACTTTTTTCTTATTTTTATTTTCCTAAAATTTTCGTTGTGTCTTGCAACATTTTCCAAAGTTTTCAGTTTTGAGATATAGAGATAAGTGGCTGATAATAGGTTTTAGAGTTTTGTCGTGGGAGTAAGGGTCGTAAATTACTTCCTAGTTTCGGCGGGGGAAGTTGAAATTTGATATCGTTGTGATGAGTGGTCAGTCTACACCTATCCACCACTACAGGTTTATAGTGTGTGTGTGCGTGCATATACATACATACATACACACATACATACGTACATATATATATATATATATATAACGAACTAACTGTTACTTTCTCAGATGCAGCACGGATCTTTGTCAGTGAACAGGTCGCGGGTCTTAAAGCAACGAAAATATTTTGACAAATTAAACTTAGATGTTGAAGTGAATCGAACGGCTTTTGTGTGATTCTTAAATGGCTTACAAACACCTTCCACGCTGCAATTGTTTTCGTTTCAGCACACGATCTCAGATCAAATCACTTGCTATGCAAGTACATCTGCGTAGTTTTGAGTCAAAACTATTGAAAATGTTGCAAGATGCAACGAAAATTTTAGGATAATAAAAATAAGAAATAAGTGGAAATTTTACCGGTGAGTGTGTTAAATTATAAGGCACAAAAATGAAAATAAAATAATAATGAAATTATTGCATACAGTGCTCAGGTGCACCACAACAAAATGATTCTCCCCAGACGCAACAGAATTTGGAAAATATATTTCCGTGTCTTAAATAATGAATTCCAAATCGAAATGTTGATGTGTTGCTTATTAAATTTTATGATCGACTGTTATATGGGTAACTAATTAGTAAAATGAGAGGAAACCGATTGCAGAATACCACATTCATTAATGGGTACTACTAGCGAACGGTGGTCCCGGTGTGCACACGTGCATCTGCACTAGCTAGTCGTGACTAGTCGATCCTACAACGACTACCTAGCAAAGTAAATAAAACAGAAAATAAATAATTTTTTAAACAAAGTAAATAATACAAAAATACACAAAGTAAGGATCGACTAGTCATGACTAGCTTGCTGCGGATGCGCGAGTACGCGAGAGCGCGCACCGGGACCACTGTTCTCAAGAAGGATCCATTGATGTTGACCTGTTTTTTATGAGGCATCGGTAGAACGGTAAGTTGACAAAGACTTCCTTTAAGATTATATTAATACTAGTAATGATGATGATGGTCTCAAATTTTGGCAGATAGCCGTTTACATAGAAACAGGTATCTCCCGAAAGGAATGGAAGCCAAAATCGACCTCGGATGTATAACTCAGGACTTGTTTTTGTATATATATATATATATATATATATATATATATATGAATGCTGTATTTTATTTTATTTCCGATGTAGGATCTTTTTGGTTTGAACGGCAGTTTTTTCTAGTGGTGTTATATGAAATTATCAACCATAATTATGACCCTAGTATTGATCTATTGCATTTCAGTCATATCTATATATATAGACATTGAATGAATGGCAGTGTTGATGCTGAAATATTTGCAATGTTGAATTACTATGTCTTTTAATGATTCTCTTTATCTTACTGCTTCTTTTCCTATTTCAGAATAACATACCATGTTGATGGAAACGAAATTTCTTCATTCAGATGTGCCTCTGATATTTTTATTGACTTTCATCAACTAAAAGAAGACCATATATATAAGTATAAGGCACATTCATCAATACATCAATCTCTTTATAAAAATAATATCTTTGTGATAAACAATGGGAAATATTGTATTCAACAGCAACATTTTTTTTGTTTTCACTGTCTGGAATGTACAGGAGATGATCAATTTACAGGTTAATTGAGCTTGGATTACTTTACAGAAGAATTAACATTTTACATCTTCTGTTTTAGATATTAAGATCACCGATGAAACACAACTTGAAATTATTCTCTGAAAATAGTGATAAAACTGGACACAAACCTTCATAGAAATGAAAAACACAATATCATTGTGACATGTATGACAAATTATTCTCTTGTAATGAATAATTTAACAAAACCAAAAAACTCTGATACAAGAGAGAAACCATATTCCTGTAATATTTGTGGTAAATCATTTTCTCAAAATGGCACTTTAAATAGTCACAAACATATTCATACAGGAGAGAAGCCATATCATTGTGACATCTGTGGTAAATCATTCTCTGGAAATAGTCATTTGACTAGTCACGGACGTATTCATACTGGGAAAAAACCTTATCAATGTGATATCTGTGGTGAATCATTTTCTGAACGTAGTAACTTGAAAAGGCACAAACGTATTCATACAGGTGAGAAGCCATATCATTGTGATATCTGTGGTAAATCATTTTCTAATTGTGGTAACGTGACTAAACACAAACGTACTCATACAGGAGAGAGGCCATATCATTGTAAGATCTGTGGTGAATCGTTCTCTAGAAATAATCACTTGACTAGTCACATACGTATTCATACTGGGGGAAAACCATATCATTGTGATATCTGTGGTAAATCATTTTCTGAAAATAGCACTTTAACTAGTCACAAACATATTCATACAGGAGAGAAGCCATATCATTGTAATATCTGTGGGAAACCATTCTCTACTAGTGGTAACTTGAATCGGCACAAACTTACACATACAGGAGAGAAGCCATATTATTGTGATATCTGTGGTAAATCATTCACTCAAAGTGGTGCCTTAACTAGACACAAACATACACACTCAGGAGTGAAGCCAAATTATTGTGATATTTGTGGTAAATCATTCTCTCAAAGTGATGCTTTGACTGTACACAAACGTGTTCATACAGGAGAGAAGCCATATCATTGTGATATCTGTGGTGAATCATTCTCTCAAAAATGCCTCTTAAATACACACGTGAGTATTCATACACAAGTTTGATATGTCAGTGTCAAAATTTATTACAACTGGACAAATATGAATATTTTGTCAGATGAAAAACAGGATTTATTCCTCTTAAAGCTTCATGTTATCAACTTCAGTTTCATCAATGTCAATATGAAATTTATGAACATCATGTCATCATCATCATCATCGTTTAACGTCTGCTTTCCATGCTAGCATGGGTGGACGATTTGACTGAGGTCTGGCGAACCAGATGGCTGCACCAGACCCCAATCTTGATCTGGCAGAGTTTCTACAGCTGGATGCCCTTCCTAACGCCAACCACTCCGTGAGTGTAGAGGGTGCTTTTACATGCCACCGGCACAGGGGCCAGTGTGGCACTACTGGCATGTATTTATATAAATGAAGAGGATTGTGCTGGATTTTTGAGGAATTTGTTATGAGAGAATAAAGGAATGGGAATAAGGAATAAAATTTGAAAGTGACATTGATTTTGTCTTTGTTGTGTTTTGATCATCATCATCATCCTTTTGTATGTAGGCTTGGGTGCTAAAGTGTGACATGAGCTGTCAAGCCAGAGTGCTGCCCCGGGTTCCTGTTAGATTTGGCTTGATTTCTTTGGCTGTATGCCCTTAATCCTTTAGCATTCAGATTACTCTGTCAAATGTAAAGCCTGTTTAATCACATTATTTTAAATTAATTGTACAGCATCTTGTAACTCTGAGATTTTGATGATGTCCCTGTTTATTTTTAGAATGACTATGTAGTCAGAGCTGGCTGGTTTGAGCATATAACAGGAAGACAATTTTGGCCTGGTATGGCCGGTTTAAACACGAAAGGGTTAAGATACATGGTGTATTTTATAAATATGGCTGTTCAAGTATCATAATAGTATGAAACTAGTAGTAGCCCTTTCAATTGTGTATTTAATTTGATATATATATGTATGTGTGTGAACATGATGAGTCTGATAACTAAAGTAAGTGTATACAAATCTTGTATTTTTAGCATATCTTTGTATTGGGCAGAAGCAGGGACTCCCTTCTACACAGAAATAAAAAAAAACTTGAAACTTTTCACATATGATGTTTGCACAAAATATGCAACAAAATGGCAAGATAAGAAATGTCAAAACCTTAGAAATATGTGGTATGTCCAGAATCCAAAGCGTGTTGATGAGAATTCAGTGCAGATGGGTAGGACATGATTTTCAAATGACAAATGGCTGCATTAAAAAAATTCTTCTATATGGCAAACAAGTGGATGGATATCTATTTCTTTACTACCCACAAGGGGCTAAACACAGAAAGGACAGACAGATTAAGTCGATTATATCGACCCCAGTGCATAACTGGTACTTAATTTATCGATCCTAAAAGGATGAAAGGCAAAGAACCCAGAATGTAAAGACAGACGAAATACCGCTAAGCATTTCGTCCGGCATGCTAACGATTCTGCCAGCTTGCCACCGATGGATATCATGACAGGAAAACCTATCTTTACGGATAAGAATAAGCTAAAGCAATCCATAAAATCTCTACCACTTGATTTGACATGTTGGGGTAAGTCATTGCCTGGATCCACTTCCATGGTGTAAAATTTCTGGCTCTAGACAAATGGTGTAAATCTGATTTAGGTGTATTTACATTTTTTTCTCTACAACAAAAAATTTTCTCTATGACAAAACACAGTGAATGTGTATGAGTTTGAACCTGCCACTGACATATCCAAAATGGTAATAACATTGCATTTATGCTTAGTACTCTCTTTCTCTTTTACTTGTTTCAGTCATTTAACTGTGGCCATGTTGGAGCACCGCATTTAGTCAAGTACATCGACCCCGGAACTTATTCTTTTGTAAGCCCAGTACTTATTCTATCGGTCTCTTTTGCCGAACCGCTAAGTGACGTAAACATACCAGCATCGGTTGTCAAGCAATGCTAGGGAGACAAACACAGACACACATACACATATATATACAGGCTTCTTTCAGTTTCCGTCAACCAAATCCACTCACAAGGCTTTGGTCAGCCCAAGGCTATAGTAGAAGACACTTGCCCAAGATGCCACACAGTGGGACTGAACCCGGAACCATGTGGTTGGTAAGCAAACTACTTACCACACAGCCTGTTTTAAAAAATTACAGGCTTCTTGATTTAAGGTCTATTTGGCTGTTATTTTTACCACATCTCTCGAAAGCATGTCTGTTGACACTGTGCTCTGTTACTTGTGCCCATCTACTGTGCTAAAAATAACAGCCAATGTTTACTCTGTGTGTGTACATAATAAAAATGTCAGAATCTGATAGAATCAAGGTATTTTAATAATGATATAGAACTGGGTACCATCCTGGATTGGTTGTATTCCAAGACAGATGCTTTTGTAGTGGTGAGTAATCTTGTTGATTGTTATTGTAATAGCAGTCCTAGTTATATTAGGTGGGTGAGCTTGCGGTTGTTTGGCCATGCATGTAGGCGTCCAGTGGGCGAACTGAGCTGTGATGTCCTTCTCCCAACGCGCTGGCGGGCAGCTGAAGACCTGGGTTACGACGATCAAGGAGGACCTCTCCATGCTCACGGGACAGCAGGTGGTCGGCCTGCGCCGATGGAACAGTGACTGGCTCGCTATCTCGAGTGAACTGATGCAGGACCAGTCATGCGTGGGCTGCCATGGTTCAAGATGCCTCGAGGGTGGTAGAAGAAGCCGACTCAACCCGCCCAGGGTGAATGTCGCCACAAGTACAAGTAAGTAGTCAGAGAAAGTGGCCAATTAACAGACATAAACAAAATTGGATTCAAAACAATTCTAGGAATCACGAGTGACAGAGACACATAGTGGTAGATATTGGAACTACAGTGCAATATGAGCTCCGAAAGACTGATATTTAAGACAACGCAACTGATTTCAAGATTTCATTCACTAAGCTGCACTATTTTATGGTGTGTATATTAACATTTAAAAATCAAAAAATCAAATCAACATCAATGGAATTTGTAGTTGTGGTACCAGTGCCAGTGGCACATAAGAGGACCATCTGATCGTGGCCGTAGCCAGCCTCGTCTGGCACCTGTGCAGGTGGCACATAAAAAGCACCCACTACACTCAAAGAGTGGTTGGCGTTAGGAAGGGCACCCAGCTGTAGAAACTCTGCCAGATCAAGATTGGGGTTTGGTGCAGCCATCTGGTTCGCCAGACCTCAGTCAAATCGTCCACCCATGCTAGCATGGAAAGCGGACGTTAATGATGATGATGATGATGTGCATATCGTAATATGGTTTTATTCTCTTTTACTCTTTTACTTGTCTCAGTCATTTGACTGCGGCCATGCTGGAGCACTGCCTTTAATTCAAGGAAATCGACCCCAGGACTTATTCTTTTGTAAGCCCAGTACTTATTCTATCGGTGTCTTTTGCCGAACCGCTAAGTAACGGGGACATAAACACACCAGCATTGGTTGTCAAGCGATGTTGGGGGGACAAACACAAGTGCACAAACACATACACATACACACATATATATATATATACATACATACGACGGGCTTCAAGAGATTGGTTCCATGGCCAGGCGCCCTAGACGTGGCCAAGAGAGAAATGTGTGGATCCTTCAGCTTATCAAATGTATCAAAGAGAAGACACGGTGAAATCCTTGTCGTTCCGTCAGAAAACTGGATGCTACAGTAAAAATAAGCTGAACATCGGTGTATCCAAGCGCTGAAGGAGTGTCTCAGGACCCAACGATAAAAGATGATCCGTTGTCATGAGC